>NC_058132.1:219845378-219862197 GCF_016433145.1 Gracilinanus agilis
ATATATATATATATATATATATATATATATATATATATATATATATATATATTTCCTTAACTCTGACAATCTTTGGGCCTGAGAATGAAGAATAATTAGAAGATACAGAAATAATCCAGAAACCTTTATAAAGCAGCAACTATATGTCAGGTACTGTGCTAAGTACTAGAAGAAAAAAATTAATAAAAAAGATAAAATGAGCAAATATGACTCATATTATCTTATATGATTTAAGAATTATAAAGGTGCTTTAAGGGGAAAAGCCAAAGATCATCCTGATAGACTGAAAAAAATGCTGTTGACTTGAGTATCAATATACTGCCATTAGGCTCATGATGAGCTGCATAAGACCACGTTTCTCTTTTGAACTCTTGGCAGCATTGGAAATAAGGATCATATACATGGCTTTAGGTATTGGGGCATAGGCAGTATTGAAAGATCCAAAAGGATGAGACTGTTGAACAGTTCTATAGAGTGATGATTTGACTAGAAGGAGCTGCTTTAAGTATAGATTTCTTGCTATTATTTGCAATAATTCTATTAATATTGTTTTATTTAAATCTTGTGATATTTTACATATTATCAAAATTGTTTCATATGCTGGTTAGTTTTGCTCAAATAGTTTTTTCTCTCTCCTTATTATGTATAAAGTTTGGCTGATTGTATAAGAAAAGAAGGAATATATTCAGAAATATAACAGTTATAAAAGTAAAAGTTATCAATAAAAGAATATACTCTTTTAAATACTATATCTAAGAGATGGAAAAGGTAAATATATTTTTCCTGAGAGAAGACAAGAGACCACAGATAGTAGCAATACTTATTTTGGAAGTTGAATGGAAAAGGAATGAAAGGGAGAGTTGTTATTTTAGGAAACTTTTATAATATGTTAATCATTAAGCTACTATATCATAGTAAAAAATAGCAAAGATAGAGCATTAATAGCTAATGATTAAATGATTAAATTAGAAGATCGGGGAAGAATATTGCTGTGTTAGGAAAGAGAGATTTGAGAATGTATATAATGTTCATTGTCTAAAAAATAAGTTTGATTGTGTTGCTTATACAAAACTGCCAGTGTAAGGAAACCTTATTTACAAATATAGTTATTGTCTAAAGCTATGTAGACTCAATAACATATTTAAAGTCTTATTTATTTTAAAAATTTAAACAAAAATTGAGCTCCATTTTTCCTTTCCTCATGTCCTTCCCATCACAGATTGAGAAGGCAAGCAATATATAAATTCTACATGTGAAATAATGTAAAATAAATTTCCATATTACTCATGTTATTCAAAAAAAAGCAAAAAAATAAAAAGAAATAACTATGCTTCAATTTTAACTTATATTTCATTACTTCTTCATCTGGTGATAGCATATTTGATCCTTCAGAATTTTCTTGGACAGTTGTATTGATCAGAATAGCTAAGTCTTTCACAGTTGATCATCATTACAATATTGATGGTACTGTGCACAATGATCTCCTGGTTTTGCTCCATTCAATTTTATTAGTTCATAAAGGTCTTCCCGTATTTTTCTGAAACTGTTATCCTTATAATTTCATATAGCTCCATAGTTATATCACAATTATATATGACTTGTTTGGTTATTCTGCAATTGTTGGATATCGCCTCAGCTTCTTATTCTTTGCCAATACAAAAAATATGCTTTAAATGTTTTTACATTTGTTTTCTTTCATCTGTTTTGAATACAGACCTAGTGGTATTTCCTGGGTAAGAAAGTGAATAGTTTTGTAACAATTATATAACAATTTATATAACAATTAAAGAACAACAATAAATTTTAACAATTTATAACAATTAAAGCAATTATAACAATTCTTTAGGCATTGTTTGAAATTGTTCTCTAAAATGGTTGTAACAGTTCACACATTCACCAACAATATCACCAAATTTATCACACGGAACTTTTGTTGGCTCTGCCTGCCCAAAATTTTCTCTGAGACATTATTTTAAAAATTTTTGGACGTGAGTTTTTTGGGGAAATTTGTCTGGTTTGCTTTTCCTAATCTAATGCATCTTGGCTCTACCTCTTAATAATATTCTTTGATAAATCATGCTGTCCTTTGTTTATACTTACCCACATGGTATAAAAATGAAAAGGAGATAAATTAGGAAACTGAAAGATAGAATTTCTGGCAGGAAACCTCCACACAAAAGGAACTGAGTGAGTCAATGGCTAACCATTCACTAGTATTACATGAACTGTCATATGCCACTCAACCTTCTAGAAATGGATTCAACAGACTAGCAACCAGTTCATTCAGTCAATTCACTGTAGTAGTGTTACTCTAGACTATTCTCATAGAAATACATTTTTTTTTGGCAGAATCACTTGAAGGACATAGGTGAATGATTTATCATCTCTTCTTAATGATCATGAATTGAGTTATCCTTTTCAAGGATAGAGATAATAAATCCTAGTTGAAACAGTATTTCTCATTTAATTAAGCTAGGTGATGTAGTAGTAGAAATGCTTAGAGGAGTCAGACTTGTTGCTTTTGCATTATTTCAGTTGTATTATATACTATGTGATCACATTTGGGGTTTTCTTGGCAAAGATACGAGAGTAGTTTACTTTTTCCTTCTCTAGCTCACTGTACAGATGAGGAACTGAAGCAAACAGGCTAGAGAGATTTTCCTAGCATTGTATAACTAATAGATGAGGACGAATTTGAATTCATGAACATAAGCTTTCCTAATTTCCAGCCTATCATTCTATCCATTGCATCGCCAAACCCAAAGTCCAAATCTAGCCTCCAACACTTACTAGCTGTGTGAAGCTGGGCAAGTTTCTTAACTGATTTCTTAGTTTCTTCAACTAAAATATCAGGATAATTATATCACCTATTTTCCAAGGTTTATGTGAGAGGCTCTAAGAAGGAAATATTTGTAAGTATTTCAATTTCCTGACACAGAATAGCCATTTTAATGGTTAGTTATTATTATAAATGTTTTTATTGTTGCTAGTATTATTGTCATCACCATATAACTATAACTTGCTTGTCCCCAAAGAATCATTATGTGGGAACTTGCTGAAATACATGTTTGATCCAGGAAGTTGAGGTTCTTGTTGTAATTTGTATTAATGAATCTTCCAACAGGTTATCATGCTACTATAAACAAAGATGGACTCTTATGTGAAATATAAAGACCAATTTGTTATCTAACCTTTACAGTACAGTGTTTTCTCTTTCGAAACAGGAATGCCTTATTTGTTTGACTAAATCTCCAATACCTAATACAAAGACATGCTAATCATTTAATAATGTTTTGAATTTGTTTGACTTGGTTTCTTTTAAATTTGCTTACAATACATAGGGGCATAATAACAATACTATATTCATATGATAGATAAGAAATTAATCAAGGAATGTTTATGGAAGATTTCAGCCTTGAGTTTTGATTTAAAGTAGTGTCAAGATACAGGATGACAGGCAAGAGAAAAGAACTTATTTCATACACGTGGCAAGTTGAAATGATTCTTTCTACCATTTTTGCAATTGACATTCTCACATGACACACATAAATTTTAATTTAATTTGAAAAGATAAATTTAATGATATTGTATCAAAACACAATATATTGAGTAAATATTAAAATCTTATCATTCTGCAAGTTTGGTTATTTGTCTTTCTGGCAAAAGCCAATATTAGGGAATTGGACATTAGTGTATTAAACAATTATAATCCTCCAGTGGCTTATAACAAAAGTGCTAATATGGCCTTAAGTAAGACTTTGTGCTAGAGAAAATTTCTGTTCAATGGTATTCCACTTAAGAAAACCTTTTTTTAAATATTTTTTCTAGGGAGGCAACTGGGTATCTCAGTGGATTGAGAGCTAGGCCTAGAAATGGGAAGCCTTAGAGTGACCCTGGGCAAGTCACTTAATCCCAATTGCCTAGACTTTACTGCTCTTCTGCTTTGGAACCAATACATAGTATTGATTCTAAAGTGGAAGGGAAGGGTTTTAAAAATTTCCATTACAGATTATGAGAATTATGTAGCATATATTTCTTGATGTGAAACTTGAGATATGATGATTAGAAGTTTGTAAACATATGTACATTGACAAATGGGTCTTTTAAAGTCATCTGGAAAAAGTTCACAGACTATGGAGCAAAACAAACAAACAAAAAAAGGTTTGGCTCCAGATATGCAATTTTATATGTTTATTTGTTATTTCATCAGGATTGCTTTTTAGATTTTAAAGAACAATATTTCATGAAAATGGGGTAGATATAAACATAGTACTGAGGAAAGTTCTTTGGTTCTGGAGTAACATGGACTGGGTTTGAATCCTTTGACACTTAACTGCAAATATAACCATGGGTAAATTACTATTTTCTATAAGAATCAAATTTTCTCATCTGTCAAATGGGAGGAAGAGTTGTATTGTATTGAAAGACCTCTGAGACCTTTCTGGCTCTTGATCTGTGGTCATAAAGTTTGATTTCTCCTCCCCCTCTATCTCTTCTATTCTTCAGACATGGTAATCATTTCAACAGGAAAAAATTACCAGAAGTAAACTTCAAATATTTAATCTTTCATCATAAGAACAAATTCTCATAGAATTATATGATTTGGAATTTTGTGAATTAAAGTGCTATGCTAGTCATTCTGTTAAGAAAAAATTCTCCTTTAGAAATCAATTTCTCATTTATAATGGTTTGGAGGCATCTTATATTTGAACTTGTTCATATGTATAACATATAAAGAAAGCTATACAAAATTTCGCATTTCTCCCCAACACCAAAACGATTTAACTAACAGAAGTATTGAGTGTTAGATCTGAGGTGAGATATTAATATTTTAACTACTGAAAGTACAGATAAAATTAGTTACAGGTTTTATTCTCCACTTATTATTCGCAAACAAAATGAATATAGGTATTATCTCTGTAAATCCCTTTTAAAACAATATTCCTAAAAATGAAACATGAAGTTTTTCTGATACAAGATGGATGTGATACACCAACACCATCTATTGCTTCCACTTCCTTAATTTTCCATTATTTTTCTATTTTATTCCTAAAGAATTTCCATCAATTTCTTTTAATATAGAGAGTTGGAAACAATGCCATTCAATTCATTGGACCATAACTGTGAGATAAACAGCTTAGAGAACTGCCAGTATAGAAAACTCCTCTATCAAAGAAGATTGCTGGTTTTCACTGTATAGTATTAGAGAATTGCCTGTGGATACAGAAAGACAAGGTGATTCATCCATGGATTCAAAACTATTACATATCACAAATCAGAAATTAATCCAGATCTGACTTTAACATCATGCAGTTCTCCACCATGCCATTCTTCCTCTTACACAAATGTCATTCTTCCTCTTCCCAAAGTGCATATTGCCCTGAATTTCCTAAATATAAACTTTGTGCAATGTTACAACTTATAGAATGTGTTGTTACCTCCAAGAAAGATGCTTAAATCTTTTTTTTTCAGATTTAAATATTTTATTTTTTTAGAAAAATTTTCCATGGTTACATGATTCTTGTTTTCACTTTCCCCTTCAACCCCCTTCAGCCCCCCATATCTAACTCACATTTCCAGTGGTTTTAGAATACATGATCAGTCAAGACTTATTTACCTATTATAGATACTTACATTGGCGTGGTCATTTAGTGTCTACATTCCCAAACAGGTTCGCATCAACCCATGTGTTCAAGCAGTTTTACTTCTGTGTTTTCCCTCCTGCAGTTCTCCCTCTGAATGTGGGTAGTTTTCTTTTCCATAAATCCCTCAGAATTGTCCTGGGTCATTGCATTGCTGCCAGTACAGAAGTCCATTACATTTTTATTTGACCACAGTGTATCAGTCTCTGTGTACAATGTTCTCCTGGCTCTGTTCCTTTCACTTAGCATCAATTCCTGAAGTTCTTTCCAGTTCACATGGAATTCCTCCAGTTTATCATTCCTTTGAGCACAATAGAATTCCAACACCAGCATATACCACAATTTGTTCAGCCATTCCCCAATTGAAGGACATACCTTCATTTTTCAGTTTTTTGCCAACACAAAAAGTGCGGCTATAAAAATGTTTGTACAAATCTGTTTGTCTAAGATTTATTTCAGGTACAAACCCAGCAATGCTATGGCTGGATTGAAGGGAAGGCAGTCTTTTAGAGATCTTTGGGCATAGGTCAAAATTGCCATTTTTATGATGATAATAACAGATAATTTGGAGAAGCAGATAATGTGTCAGGGCCAATATTAGAGCTTCAAGTCAAAGGCCAGAGATTGACAGGCTTCAGTGAGGAAAGGAGGGGCTCAAACACTCCTGGCTCTCAAACCCCTCTCCCTCTAACTGCTACTGCTTCAGTTGGTAATGAAGACAGGAATAAGATTCTTCTGGTAAATTTCTGTTATGGCTGAAACCCCAATTGATTTTCCTTTTCTTTAATTTATATTCCTCACAGGTCAGTAAGATGAGTATATAGAGGCTAGTTATCTAACTGTTGAGGACAGAGAAGATCTTTTTTAAACTGGCAGCAAACAGGATTCAAACTAGATGTTCAGACTGAGTTGTGAGTATCCCCTCCAAATAACTACCAGTCACAGATTTGAAGGTAAAGGTTATATTAAGTAATAACAAGGAAAACTGGAGAGATAAATGAAGGTTCTTGAATAAGGAAAGGTGATCCTGAACTATTAAAATTGAAGCTGCCCTTCCCCCCTCCTCACAGGAGGGGATGAAGGCACCTAACTGAACTTGTTAGATAATTTATATATCTAGTCACTAAATCACTAAGTAATTATATATTGATATTAATGAAGAATAGTAATAACAAACAGGCTAACCCTATGAGTAGAAACCACTGGCTTATGCTACAATGGCCACCTCAGGTGAACCCCCAAGTAAGGAGTGGTAAGCAGGGTGTCTGCTCACTTCCACTTCCACCAAATAACTGTCTCAAACCCTTTTCAACTGCCCCTCACCCAAAGTTCTCTAGGGCGGTCCCCTAGAATTCTGGGTGAGGCTATCCCTGTACCTTTGCAGGGATTCCATGCTTTGCATCTCCACACAACACCATCCAGAATAGCTGGATCAGATCACTACTCCACCAGCAATGCATTAATGTCCCAATTGTGCCACATACTCTCCAACATTCATTACTTTCCCCTTCTATCATTTTAGCCAATCTGCTAGGTGTTAGGTGGTACCACAGAGTTGTTTTGATTTGCATTTCTATAATTATTAGAGTTTTAGAACACTTTCTTATGTGCTTATTGATAGTTTTGATTTCTTTATCTGAAAATTACCTATTCATGTTCCTTGCCTATTTAATAACTAGGGAATGGCTTGATTTTTATACAATTGAATTAGCTCCTTGTATATTTGAGTAATTAGATCTCTGCCAGAGATTATTGTTATAAAGATTTTTCCCAGTTGATTGTTTCCCTTCTGATTTTGGTTGCATTTTTTTGTTTTTACAAAAACTTTTTAATTTAATATAATGAAATTGTTTATTTTACATTGTGTAATTTTTTTCTAACTCTTGCTTGGTTTTAAAATTTTCCCTTTCCCATAGATCTAACAGGTATACTATTCTATGTCCACCTAATTTTCTTATAGTTTCCTTCTTTATATTCAAGAAATTCACCCATGCTGAATTCATCTTGGTGTAGTGTGTGAGATGTTGATCCAAACATAATCTCCCCCTTATTCTTTCCCAATTTTCCCAACAGTTTTTGTCAAATAGTGAATTTTTGTCCCAATAGTTGGGCTCTTTCGGCTTTATCATACACTGTCTTGCTGAGGTCACTTACCCCAAGTCTATTCCACTGATCCTCCCTTCTGTCTCTTAGCTGGTAACATGTCTTTTTGATGACCACTGTTTTATAGCATAGTTTAATATCTGGTACTGCTAATCCACCTTCCTTCACTTTTTTTTTCATTATTTCCCTTGATATTCTTTTTTTTATTTTTTAACATTTAATAATATTTATTTTTTAGAAAATTTAATATGGTTACATGATTCATGCTCGTACTTTTTCTTCACCCCCGGAACGCCCCCCATAGCCAATGTAAATTTTAACTGGTTTTAACATGTGTCATTGATCAAGACCTATTTCCAAATTGTTGATAGTTGCGTTTGTGTAGTAGTTTCAAGTCTACATTCCCAATCATGTCCTCCTCAACCCATGTGTTCAAGCAGTTGCTTTTCTTCTGTGTTTCCACTCCTGTAGTTCGTCCTCTGAATATGGAAAGTGTTTTGTACTTGTTTTCGTATAATTCCTGTGTTTCTTTTGGTAGATAGATTCCTAAGTATTTTAAGTCTTCTAGGGTGATTTTAAATGGTCTTTCTCTTTCTACCTCTTGCTGCTGTGATGTGTTGGAAATACATAGAAATACTGATGATTTATGTGCATTTATTTTGTATCCTACAACTTTGCTAAAGTTGTTGACTATTTCTACAAGCTTCTTAGTTGGTTCTCTAGGATTTTTTAAGTAGACCATCTTATCATCTGCAAAGTGTGATAGCTTAGTCTCCTCATTGCATATTTTATACTTTCAATTTCTTTTTCTTCTCTAATTGCTGCTGCTTGTGTTTCCAGTACAATGTTAAATAATAGAGGTGATAATGGGCACCCTTGTTTCACTCCTGATCTTATTGGGAAGGCTTCTAATTTATCCCCATTGAATATGATGCTTGTTGATGGTTTTAGGAATATACTGTTTATTATTTTTAGGAAAGGCCCTTCTATTCCTATACTTTCCAGTGTTTTAAATAGGAATGGATGCCGTATTTTGTCAAAGGCTTTTTCAGCATCTATTGTGATAATCATGTAATTTTTGTTTGTTAGCTTGTTGATATGGTCAATTATGTGCATGGTTTCCTAATGTTGAAGCATCCTTGCATTCCTGGTATAAATCCCACCTGGTCATGGTGGATAATCCTCTTGATCACTTGCTTGAGTATCTTTGCTAGTATTCTATTTAACATTTTTGCATCTATGTTAATTAGGGAGATTCTCTTTCTCTGTTTTTGATCTACCTTGCTTTGGAATCAGTACCATATTTGTGTCATAAAAGGAATTTGGTAGGACTCCTCCTTTGCTTATTATATCAAATAATTTGTATATTATTGGGATTAGATGCTCTTTGAATGTCTGATAGAATTCACTTGTGAATCCATCAGGCCCTGGTGATTTTTTCTTAGGGAGTTCTTTGATGGCTTGTTCAATTTCTTTTTCTAATATGGGATTATTTAAGTATTCTATTTCTTCTGCTGTTAACCTAGGTAATTTATATTTTTGTAAATATTCATCCAAATCTCCTAGATTGCTATATTTATTGCCACATAGTTGGGCAAAATAGTTTTTAATGATTGCCTTAATTTCCCCTTCATTAGAGGTGAAGTCTCCATTTTCATCTTTGCTACTGTCAATTTGGTTTTCTTCTTTCCTTTTTTTATTAGGTTGACCAGTACTTTGTCTATTTCATCTGTTTTTTCAAAATACCAGCTTCTAGTCTTATTTATTAATTCAATAGATCTTTTACTTTCAATTTTATTAATTTCTCCCTTGATTTTTAGTATTTCTAATTTAGTTTTCATCTGGGGATTTTTAATTTGCTTGCTTTCTAGTTTTTTAAGTTGCATGCCCAATTCATTAATCTCAGCCCTCCCTAATTTGTTAATATATGCACTCAAGGATATAAATTTCCCCCTGAGTACTGCCTTGGCTACATCCCACAGAGTTTGGTAGGATGTCTCATCATTGTCATTCTCTTCAATGAAATTGTTGATTGTTTCTATGATTTCTTCTTTGACTAGCTGGTTTTGGAGAATCATATTGTTTAATTTCCAATTGGTTTTTGATTTTCTTGTCCAGGTGCCCTTACTAATAACTATTTTTATTGTATTATGATCTGAGAACATTACATTTATTATTTCTGCTCTTTTGCATTTGTTTGCAATGCTTCTATGCCCTATCACATGGTCAATCTTTGTGAATGTACCATATGCAACTGAAAAGAAGGTGTATTCCTTTTTGTCCCTATTTATTTTTCTCCACATATCAATTAAATCTAATTTTTCTAGGACTTCATTCACCTCTCATCTCTTTCTCATTCAATTTTTGTTTGCTTTATCTAGATCTGAAAGAGGAATATTTAGATCTCCCACTAGTATGGTTTACTATCTATTACCTTCTTGAGCTCTGCCAGTTTCTCCTTTAGGAATTTGAATGCTATGCCATTTGGTCCATACATATTGAGCAGTGTTATTTCCTCATTGTCTATACTGCCTTTAATCAGGATGTAATGACCTTCCCTGTATTTTTTAATCATATCTATTTTAACTTTGGCTTTGTCAGAAATCATGATTGGTACTCCTGCCTTCTTTTTCTCATTTAACGCCCAAAAGATTTTGCTCAAGCCCATTAACTTAACTGGTGTATGTCCCCATGCCTCATATGTGTTTCTTGTAGACAACATATGGTAAGATTTTGGTTTCTAATCCACTCTACTATTTGCTTCTGTTTTATGCACAAGTTCATCCCATTCACATTCAGAGTTATAATTATCAATTATGTATTCACTGATATTTTGGTATCCTCCCCTAGTTCTACTCCTTCTTCTTACACTATTTCTTTTTAAACCAATGATTTGCTTTAAGCCAGTAACCCTTATCCCCTCCCTTGATTTACTTCCCTTTCTACCCACTCCCTTATTATTCCCCCTCTTTTCATTTTTAAGGCCTAACGAATTCCCTCCCTCTTATTCTCCTCTCTCTTTTTTGAATTCCCCACTCCCCTGCTCCCCTTTGTTTATCCCTTCCAACTTTCTCAGTAGGGTTAGATAGAGCTTTATATCCCAATTTATAAAGCTACTCTTCCCTCTCAGGGTTAATTCCACTGAGATTAAGGTTAAATATTACCTCTTAATGCTCTCTTCCTCTCCTTCTTATAATATTATTCATCCCTTCCCTTTCCCATGCCCTCTTTGTGTGTAACAGGATATCCTATTTTTCTTATTCATTTAAGTTTTTCTTGGTGTCCTCTATTATTCACCCCCATATTTCCCACCCCTCATATCATCTTAGACCATTTAGTATTCCAACCTCTCCGTATGAATAATTCTTCTAATTACTATAATAGTAAATAATATAATAGTGAATAGAGTTCACTACAGAGAATTATACATAACATTTCTCCATATAGGAATACAAATAATTAGATCTTATTGAAACCCTTAAAGAGTTCAATTTAAAAATATAAGAGTTTTCTTTCTTTCCCCTCTGCTTCTTATTTACCTTTTCATGTTTCTCTTGATTTTTGTGGATGGATATCAAACTTTCCATTTAGTCCTGGTCTTTTCTGTTCAAATACTTGGAAATCTTCTATCTTGTTGAATGCCCAAACTTTCCCCTGGAAATATATAGTCCGTGTTGATTGGTAGGTGATCCTTGGTTGTAGACCCAGTTCTCTTGCCTTTCTGAATATCATATTCCAAGCCTTGCAGTCTTCTAGTGTGGAGGCTGCCAGATCCTGTGTGATCCCGATTGATGCTCCTTGATATCTGAATTGTCTCTTTCTGGCCTCTTGTAAATTTTTTTCTTTTACTTGGAAGCTCTTGAATTTGGCTATTATATTCCTGGGGGTTGTCTTTTCTTTGTCTAGTGTAGAAGGTGATATATGGATCCTTTCAATGTCTATATTGCCCTCTTGTTGTCGAACTTCAGGCCAGTTTTGCTGAATAATTTATTTTAGTATGGTTTCCAAATTTCTATTAATTTCTGCTTTTTCAGGAATACCAATAATTCTCAAATTGTTTCTTCTAGACCTGTTTTCTTTATCTGTCAATTTCTTGAGATATTTCATATTTTCTTCTATTTTATCAGTCTTTTGACTTTGTTTTATTTGTTCTTCTTGTCTGGAAAGATCATCGGCTTCTAATTGCCCAATTCTTGTCTTTAGAGACTGGTTTTGTGCTATAATCTTTTGATTTTCCTTTTCGATTTGGTCTATCCTGTTTTCCAGCTGTTTGATTTTGGTCTCCAATTTGGTTATCAATTCTTTTGATTTGGGGGCTTCTTAATTGCTGAATTCTAGCCTTTAGAGACTGGTATTCGGCTATAATCATTTGTTTTTTCTTTTCGATTTGGTCTGTTTGGTTCTTCAAGGCTTCCAGGTAGTTATTTCTGCTCTTCAATTTGCTTATCAATTCATTTGATTTCTGAGCCTCACTTTCCAATTGTGAAATTCTGCCTTTTAAACTGTTATTTTCTTGCCATATCCCTTCTGTCTTTCTCCTAATCTTAGATTTGAACTCTTCAAGAGCTTGAGACCAGTTTTCATTGTTTTGGGAAGGTTTGGATATGGTTACTGGTTTGTTCTCTGCTGTTTGCTCTGTTGTCTGGATTTTTAATGTGTAAAAGTAATTGAGTGTTAAAGATTTCTTCTTCATCTTTCTCTTCTGGGGTTCTTGTGTCTGCTTTGCCATTTTTAGCCCAGGGCTGTCTCAGCTTTATCTTCACGCCCAGGTTCTGTCATCACTCTTTATTCTCGTGAGGTTTCAGGTCTAATTGTTCTCAGGGTCAAGCCTCCTGGTGGTACCCTTGCTTTTCCTCTGCCCAAAGCTCCTGTAACAGTCTCAGGGGGCTGCTTCCACAGTCCTGCACCCCTCTGCACTGGGTCCTCACCCAAGGTCTGTGCCTGAGCTCAAGATACAGGTCTGTACCTGCTTGCACACCTGTGCTCAAGGTCTGTGTTCAAAGTCTGCAGGTTCCTTAGCCTCTTGGGGTCTTAAGTCTTGCTGCTCTCAGGAGCAGGCCCTGGTGATACCAGGTAGATGCCAAGGACTTAATGAATGCCCCAAACTTGCTTTAACTCTTGTGTGCTGGCCTTGGCCCTGTAGGTACTGTGTGTGGGAGGAGAGGTTTGCTCAGCTCATGTTTTAGTGAGAGCTATTTCACTCCCTTATAGCATGGAAATGCTGTGTACCTTCAATGCTATGCCCTGTTGTGGGGTCCCTTCATTCATCTGGATTTGTTTTTATGTCCTCTTGAGGAGTCCTATATGAGTGGGTTAGGAGAGGTTAAGCAGCTGCTTTTTACTCTGCTGCCATCTTAACCCAGAAGCTGGCAGGCAGCTATTTTAATAATTCTCTGTGAAGACAGATTGGAAAGGAGCTGGAAAGTTTTGATCCAGGGAGGGACCTGGGACTTATGGGAAGAGACTTACCAGGAATGTGTTGATGGATTATGAGGTATTAGGGGAAACAATCACAGATTTTTCACCCTAAGAAAGCAAGATAAAAATATAAAGTAACTCAGTCTCAAGTTTTAATAATAGCGTTACCCACTGAGTGTTAGGATCAGATTTTCCATAGTGAGGCCAAGTGATAAACTAAATCAGAGATACAAAGTCTGGCACTAGATGTAAGATTATTAAGTCTTGGCACAAGGACTTTGCTTATCTCATCTCTGAGAGAGACCTTGAGACCTGACTGATGGAATGAGCCAGTGGCTATAATTTTCAAAGATAGTTTCTACCAGTCACTCTGGGCCCTAAAGACAATCAATTTCTTCAAACCCCTCTAAAACCAAGATAAATAGAGTCAGTCTCCTACATCTTAATCACACATATAATGGTAACTCTAGTGTATTAATATCATTTTTAAGAAAATTTACACAACAAATTGTTTAAACTTGGGAACCCATCAGATTTGTTGATTGTTTGAAGAATGACTGCTATACACCTAGATAAGATCATATGATCATCAAAATGGAACACTACACATTTTCTCATACCCTGATCTTTACAAAATATAAATTACAATCCAATGATAACCATATTCAGCTGTAGTTATGATTTAGGAAACTCATGTCACAAAAGTAAGTTTAAACTAAACAAAATGAAAGCAAAGCTACCAAAAAATAACCCACAAACTCGGAGAACATTCTGCCAATCTACTATACATTCTAAATTACTAGGAGAAAGATTAAATTTAGCTGACTCATGAATCAGGCCCAAAGACTAACTAACACATGATCTTGTATCTATTGATATAATATGTTTTATTATTTGTTATTATTATTATTATCAATTATGTTGATAGATTTCTTTATATTAAATCACCCCTGCATCCCTGGTATAATTCCTATTTAGTTACAATGTATTATCCTACTAGCTAGTATTTTTATTAGGATTTTTACATCCATATTCATTAATCATATTGATCTATAATTTTTCTTTACAGGTTTTGTTCTTCCTAGTTGAACTACCAGCACAATATTTGTTTCGTGAATGGAGTTTGGCAAAATTCCTCTTTTATCTTTTGTTATTTGAAATAATTTATTTAATATTAGAATTAGTTGATTCATAAATATTTGGTAAAATTCCTTTGTAAATCCAAGTGACCCTAGTGCTTTTTTCTTAAGCTCATTTATTGCTTATTTAATTTTTTTTCAGAAATAGATTTATTTAGGTATTCTACTTGTTCTCATGATATAGGAAATTTATTAATTTTTAATAAATATTCTTCCATTTATCTTTCATTGTTAAGTATGCACATAATTGAACAAAATAACTCCTCATAATTGCTTTGATTTCACCTTCATTGGTGGTATATTTGCCATTTTCATCAATTAATGGTAGTGATTTGGTTTTCTTCTTTTTTATAAAATCAGATTAACCAATGGTTTACCAATTTTGTTGATTTATTTATCAATTCAATGGTTTTCTTAAAATAAAATGTATTTATCTCACTTTTAATTTTTATGATTTCTAATTTGATGTTTAATTGGGAATTTTTATCTGTAGTTTTTCCTAGGTCTCTTAAAAATTCATTCTCAATTCAGTGATCTTTTCTTTAGTTTATTAATATGAGTACTTAGTTTACAAATTTTTCTCTATTTTCTGCTTTTGCTGTATGCCATATGTTTTGACAGTCTTATGATGAACATTCTCTTCAATAAAATTTATTATTGTTTTAATAATTTCTTCTTTAATGCACTCATTTCTTAAAATACATTATTTAGACTCCAACTAGATTTTACTTTTCATTTTCACAGTCCCTTATTATATACAATTTTATCACATTATTTTTTAAAGAATGCATTAAATATTTCTGCTTTTCTACATTTCATTATAATATTTTTGCGTGCTAATATATGGTCATTTTTTTAAAGGTGCTATATACTGCTGAGAAGAAGGTATACTTTTCTGTTGCCATTCAATTCTCTCCATATTTAACTTATCATCTTTTAATTAAATTATCTGAAGATTCTATTCATCTCCTTGATTTTATATTTATTTTTAGTTAGATTTATTTAGTTCTAAGAGCAGAAGATTAAAATTATTTAACATTTTTGCTACTTCCAGCTATAAGTCATTTAATTTTACTTTTGAAATTTGAATGCTATAACATTTGGTGCAGAGGTTTAACATTGATAATGCTTTATTATCTATGGTACCTTTTAATATAATTCCCTGTGTGTCTCTTTTGATTACATCTATTTTAACTTTAAATGATTTAGAGATCATTATTATTACCCTTGCTTTCTTCATATCAGCTAATGATTAGCCCTTTATTTTTACTCTATGTGTGTCTTTTATTTTCAAATACATTTCTTGTAAACAACACGTTATTGGATGTGGGGTTTAAATTCATTCTACTCTCCATTTTCATTTTATGCAGGGATTCATCCTATTCACATTCAATGTCATAATTACTAGTTGTGCATTTCTTTCCATTCTTTTTTTCCTCACTGCTTATCCTTCTATTCCTTTTGTTTTCTATATCCCTCTTCAAAGATCCAATTTCTTCTCTCCACTACCTCTCTCATTTAACTTCTTCTCATAAATCTTTCCTTATCCTCTCCCTTTGCCCTTCTAGTTGCAAATTGTCTTCACCTTTATAAGGGTTCCTCATATATCCCTCTCCCCTTATATTTTGGTTTGTCCAAAATTTCTAGAAAGAGAGAGCTCAACATGACACTGCACCTGACCTCATTGAGCTGCATATGACACTCCTCCCAGATACTCAGAGATATGAACTATAGAAATCAATCATGCACTACCAGCCAAAAAGTAAAGGAAAAGAGGGAAATGTTAAGACTATATCCAACTGCTTTTAACTGCCCCCTCTCTTAGACTTCTGGGGGTCACTATGGAATTCTGTGATGCAGTTTGAACCCCTCTAAGAAATATGGATCCCACAAAGATAACCATTTGTATGTAGGGGGAGTAATAAAACTATGTGACATTTCACTAAGTTTGAGGGAAAGAGCTTAGGATCCAGGTGGAGACAGGTCTGTCCTCCACAAAACTCAATTTTGTCAAAAAACTATACTAATTAACTGTGACTTGACCAACATGGAAGGAGTCTGGGATTCAACCCCTTAAAAAAAAACAGATTGATGAAGGTGAAGAAGTCCAATAGTGAACAAAAGAAAAAATAACTATTTCCAAAGATCTTTAAAAGAAACAAAAGCAATTATCTTGAACATGAAAATAAATCAACAGGTAACTGCAGATGGAGAGATAGCCTCCAGATAACTTAAAAAAATGAATATATAAATTCTGCCAAGCAAAATGAAGTAAATTTTGAAGAAATAGAAGATCCTATGGAATTTGAGGAGAATATGGTACCACAACATGCTTGCCTAACTGATTTAAAAGAGAATATGAGAATTATAAGGCAGAATTTATGGCTAAGAAAGTCAAAATGACAACAACTACAAATTATCAATAAACAAATAAATACAGGATTGAATTATTGAATGAGTGAATTAAACTGAAAAATGAAAATTATATATATATATATATATATATATGTATATTAC
>NC_058132.1:219862593-219896894 GCF_016433145.1 Gracilinanus agilis
TATATATATATATATATATATAATAAAATGATGACTTCTATGTTTCTGATAAGCCAGAAAATATTCTCCTTGACTCTTTCAACTCAGTGCTATCTCAATTCATTTCCCTTGATATTTTGCATTCAGTATTTGAATGAAATGAGATACTTAGGGATTTTTCAATTGTTAACAAAATTATATTTATTCAGTCATAGAAAAATAATTATATGTAGAAAGAATAAAAGCTGAAATCTCCACAAACTGATTTAGCTAAGCAAAGTTCCACTGCTTCTGAATTGCCCACCATGATCTACCAACATAACATCAGAAAAAGGTTAGAACTCCTTAAATTTACTTTGAACTCAGTAAAATAGGAAAGTATGTTAACCACCATATGGCTTGATCCCTTAATCCAAACAAATTTTATAAGGAAAAACTAATTGAATAAGAGTTTAAGATATTACTCCCATTTCTGGGTGTATTTAGTACCTTTGGACCAAGGCTAAGACATAGAAATAGTTCCTGATGATGTCAATATTCTTCTTTTGTGTTACCTTTGGTATGACTTCCATGTCTTCTTATGTGTTCTGAATTTATAATTTAAATATTCACTTCTGTCTAATTTTATGCACTTTGGAGAGTGGATATCTTAGACTATTCCTTACTAATATTTATTCTTATTTTGTGGAAACAATCTGGGTAAAAAGTATAAATTTATTGTAATCATTCCAGGGACTATTTTTGATAACAAATTGACACCTAACTACATAGAAGAAAGTGAACACAAATAATTCCTATTGAGAAAATTCTCTTTCTCAAAATTAGAATAAAATTTTTGTATGTTATTAATTCTTGATATTACAGTAGCCAAGCCATTAAGCTAGATGGGGAGGAAAAGGGGGAGACAAAGACAAAGACAATAACTGACTGAAGTTGAAGAAAATAAAAGATCTTGTGGTAGCTTTGGCTTTCCTCTTAATTCAGAAGTCATTAACTGAGGAATAAATAGCTTCCTAATTACTAGAGATTATCCTTTGATATATTTTGAAATACATTAATTTAAATCAGTCCTGAGAGTCACGGTATTTGATCAATATAATGATCCTGTATGGTGTCTGCATTATTACTTAGCATTTGTGACAAGAATTTGTACTCCCTACTTGCAACATATACATATATTCTCTGCATTAATCCTGTTATGTATATCTCAGCTGGGGCTTGAATTTCTTTGAATGGTTGTTGATAGAGAAAAGCCGATATCCTTTTTTTGACACAATGGTAGAAGAAAATGTCTTTTAGCTGGTAAACCCCAGGGGAGTGTCTTTTAGGACATTATGTGATTCTAGTTAGGGGTTAACTGAACGAAATATCCTTAACCATTCCAGCAAACAAACAAACAGAAAACCACAGTCCAGTCCAGTCCTTGGACAAGGCCCCCATCTTGCTTGGATCTGACTTGTCTAATTGACCAGACAATGCCGAGGAAGAGGGAAATTTGCTAATTAGCATCCTTGAAAAAATAGTCTTCCTGTAAATTTTAAGTATTAACTTTCCAAATAGTGATGAGTGACTGGGTTCTGCTTTTTTATTTTAACTCTTTTACTTTAATAACAAATTTCCAAAATAATTTTCTGAAATTATGTGATTATGATCCACATCCCTCCCTCCTTCTTCTTTCCCCACTCCAAGACTTGATAGGGAACTCAATGTGTGTTATAAATATATTATAACACAAAAATATTATTCATTTTTGTAAGTGAATAATCTTATGAAATCAAAAGTTCAAATCATATACCCCAAAAAATGATAAATCATGTATTTTCATCTTCATTTCTACCCCAACAGTTCTTTGTATGAAGGTATATAGCATTCTATTTCATAAGTCCCTCCAAATTGTCCCAGTCTATTACATTTGATTGGTCCACAATAGTGCAGTTTCATCATATAATGTTCTACTGGTTCTATTTATTTCACTCTGCATTAGTTCATAAAGGTCTTTTCAGCTCTTTCTGAAATCATCCTGTTCAGCATTCCTTAGAACACAACAGTATTCTATCACATCATATACCACAATTTGGTCAGCCATTCCCCAATTAAGGGACATCTCCCTTTAGTTTCCAATTCCTTGCCACCATAAAAAGAGCAGCAATACATATTTTTGTACAAGTAGATATTTTCCCATTTTTAAAAATCTCTTTGGACTAAAGACCTAATACTGGTATTACTGGATCAAATGGTGGGCATTCTTTTATAGTCCATTGGGCATAATTCCAAATTTTCCTCCAGAATGGGTGGATCAGTTCACAACTCCATCAGCTATGCATTAGTGTCCTCATTTTTCCACAGCCATGCCAACATTTGTCATTTCCCTTTACTGTCATATTGATCAATCTGATAGGTGTGAGGTGGTACCTCACTGTTATTTTAATTTGTAATTCTCTAATCAGGAAGTATTTACAATATTTTTCATATAATTATTGATAGATTTTATGTCTTCATCTGAAACTATCTATTCATATCCTTTGACCATTTATCAAATGGAAAATTACTTGAATCCTATGACTAATAATTTTCTATATATTTTAGAAATTAAATAAGATGGAGGGCAATACAAAGTTAGTAATCATAACTCTGCATATGAATGGGATGAACTCACCCATAAAACAGAAGACGATAGCAGATGGATTAAAAACAGAATCTTACCATTTGTTGTTTAAAAAGAAACACATTTGAGGCAGAGTAACAGATATAGATTAAAGGTAAAAGGTTGGAGTGTAATTTATTCTGCATCATCTAAAGTAAAAAAAAAGCAGAAGCAGCAATCATGATACTAGACAAAGCTAAAGTAAAAAAGAAATAACAGATTAAAAGATAAGGAAAGAAATTACATTTTGCTAACAAGTAATATAAGCAATGAAATAATATCAGTACTAAACATTTATGCATCCAAATGGTATGGTATCCATATATCTAAAGGAGAAAATATCGGAACTTAAAGAAGGAATTATATAATAAAACCATAATAGTAGGGGACCTCAACCTTCCCTTATCAGAACTATATAAATCAAACCAAAACATAAATAAGAAAAAAGTTAGAGAAGTAAATGAAATGATAGAAAATTTAGAGTTAACAGATATCGGGAAAAAACTGAATAGGGATAATAAAGAATATACCCTCCTTTCAGAAGTACATGGTACATATTGTAAAATTGGGTCCAGTTAGCAATGGTGTCACAGCAGGATTCAAGGCCCAAGCTGCAAACACTAGAAGCAGGAGGGGAGTGAGAGGATGGAATTCTTTCTCCTCCCCCTCCTTGGGATTTGCTATTTCTGATAACTACTATAAAAGAATCCCTTTCTGACCAAGAATGGGGGCTATTTTGACTTAGCTATCACAGGGCTAAATTGGCTGGTGGAAATGGAATAATCCCACAGAAATTAGCAACTTCCACTATTGGAAGTTTATTCCTTAAGCCCAAGATAGATCAAGTGCTCAGGATGTCTTCAAACAACTTTCTTGAACTCTGGATTACAACTATACTCAGAGTCTGTCTGGATAAAAATTTAACTTAGGTAATGTATGAATTGGGTTTCTAAAGCCTGAAAATACAACACCTCACACCTCACAGTCTTAACAAGGGAAGGGATTTATTAATTCAAGGAAACAGAGAAGGAGGGATAAATTCTAGGACTGAGGGTGAGGTAAACTTATCTAATATCTTCAAGATGCTGTCAGAAATAGCAATCCCCCCTAGAGGGGAATGCCTCTCATTAAAACTGTTTCCCCTAACTCCCTAACAATCTAAACTTTCTCTTAAGTCTGATATTATCAAGTTCAAGATGGTAAAAGGTAGTCTTGATTGTAGATCTGTAATTGTTTAGAGATTGGCTGGGACACTGCATATAAGGTATTTTCACAGTGCTCACAGCCTGGGAATAGTCAGTATAGAATATTCAGCAAAGAAACACCCTGCACCCTGGGTTAGATAAGCTAGCTGAGAAGAAATAATTCCTATCCCTTTCAAACCACCCAGCTCCCCCAAAGAGTGTGTTTGCCAAGCTGTGTGTACTCTTTTTTTAAACCCACATTCTTAACTGCCCCAACTGCTCCCTCTCCTGGAGTTCTGTGAGGCAATTCACCCTATGCAGGTTACAAAGATTGAACATAGACTAGGGCATAAACGCATTGTAAACAATGCAGTAAAGTGGAGATAATAATGTAACCTTTTCAGATCATAATGGAATAAAATTATAACTACTAAGGGCTCAGGCAAATTTAAGATTAATTGGAAACTAAATAATCTAAGTTGTCAAAAGTTGTCAAAAGTCAAAATAAATCTTAGAAATAATTACTGATTTTGTTGAGGAGAATGACAATGATGAGACAACATATCAAAATCTAGAGTATAGCCAATGCAGTAATCAGGGGAAAATGTATATCTCTGTGTGTCCAAATCAATAAAATAGAGAAAAAGCAGATCAATGAATTGGGCTTGCAATTAAAAAAAATTAGAAAGAGAACAGTTTAAAAATCCCCGTATAAAAACTAAATTGGATATCCTAAAAACTAAAGGAGAAATTAATAGAATTTAAAGCAAAAGAACTATTGAAATAATAAAAAAGACTAGGAGCTAGTATTTTGAAAAAAACAAAATTGACAAAGTACTGGTAAATCTAATGGAAGAAAACAAAGAATCAAATTAAGAGTATCAAAAATGAAAAGGGTGATCTGACCTCTAATGAAGAGGAAATTAAGACAATTAGTAAGAGATACTTTGCTCAATTACATGGCAATAAATATGACAATCTAGATGAAGTGGGTTAATATTTACAAAAATATAAATTGCCTTGATTAACAAAAGAAGAAATAGAATACTTACGTAATCCCATCTCAGAAAAACAAATTCAACAACCATCAAGGAACTCCCTAAGGAAAAAAATCCCCAGGGCAAGATGGATTCATAAGTGAATCCTACCAAACATTTAATGAACAATTAATCCCAATACTATACAAACTATTTGACAAAATAAGCAAAGAAAGATTCTTACCAAATTCTTTTTATGACACAAATATGGCACTGATTCCACAGAAAGACTGAGGTAATTAATGAAAGAAAAAAAAAAGAAAGATGGGGGCCAAGTAGTACTATATCTTAAGATGTACCACAAAGCAGTGATCATCAAAACAATATGGTAATGGATGGAAGGGTGGATCAATGGAATAGACTAGGGGAAATGTCCTTAGCAAATTAGTTTTTCATAAACTCAAAAGATTCTAGTTTTTGGAATAAGAACTCATTATTTAACAAAAACTACTGGGAAAATTGGAAAACAGTAGGGAGAGATTAAGTTTAGATCAACATATTACTCCCTATAAAAAGAATGATTCAGAATGGGTAAATGACTTAAATATAAAAAGGGAAGTCATAAAGAAATTAAGTGAACATAGAATAGAATACCTGTCAGTTCTGTGGGAAAGGAAGGATTTTAATACCAAGTAAGAGATAGAGAACATTCAAAATGGAGAATGAATTATTTTGATTATATTAAATTTAACAGTTTTGGTAGAAACAAAACCAACACAACCAAAATTAAAAGAGAAGTAATAAACTGGGGAAAAATATAATGAAATTTTCCAACAAAGGTCTAATTTCCCAAATATATAAGAAAGTAAGTAAAATGTACAAGAAATTAGCCATTCTTCAATTGACCGGTGATGAAAGGATATAAAGGTCTCATTTTTTTCTTTTTTTTAAATTAAAAAATATATATTTTCCATTTTTACATGATATATTTTCTTTTCCTTCCTTTCCCTCCCTTATTCCCTTCCACCTCCCAGAGCCAAAAAACAATTTCACTGGGTTGTACAAATGTTATTGCTTGATACCCATTTCCATATTATTAATTTTTGCTCTAGAGCAATCTTTAAAGCCAAAATGCAAAATCATACATCCATATATACAAGTCATACGTCATATTTTTTTCTGTATTTCCAATCTCACAGTTCCTTTTTTCAATATGGATACCATTCTTTCACATAAGCCCTACACGATTGTACTAGATCATTGCATTGACACTAGTAGCAAAGACACTTATATTTAATCATTACACAATGACTACCAATAATCACATGAAATGTGTTCTAAATCCCTCTTGATAAAAGAAATGGAAATCAAAACAACTCTGGGGTACTACCTGACATATAGCAGATTGGCCAACATGACAGTAAAGGAAAATAAGTGTTGGGGGGGATGTGACACTATTAAAGTGCTGGTGCAGTTGTGAATTGATCCAACCATTCTGGAAGGCAATTTGGAATTAAGCACAAAGGACTTTAATCCAGCAATACCACTACTAGGTTCGTACCCCAAAGAGATAATTTAAAAAAGAGTGGTACAAAAGTATTCATAGAGGGCAGCTGGGTAGCTCAGTGGAGTGAGAGTCAGGCCTAGAGACAGGAGGTCCTAGGTTCAAACCTGGCCTCAGCCACTTCCAGCTGTGTGACCCTGGGCAAGTCACTTGACCCCCATTGCCCACCCTTACCACTCTTCCACCTATGAGAAAATACACCAAAGTACAAGGGTTTAAAAAAAGTATTCATAGCTGTACTCATTTTGGTAGCAAAAAACTGGAAAATGAAGGGGTGTCCCTCAATTGGGAAGTAGCTAAACAAATTTTGGTATAAGATGGTGATTGAATACTATTGTGTTGTAACGAATGATGAACTGGAAAATTTCTATATGAACTGGAAGAACCTCAATAATTTGTGCAGAATGAAATGATCAGAAACAACAGAACATTGTACATGGAAAGTGAAACATTGTGTTCCTCTTTGTAAATCTTCCTGTTGAGCGTTGTTGAAAATTTATGTGGATTCTATTTTAATAATTCTATAATTCTTTATTGTTTAGTATCTTCTTTCCTGCATGGGAATAAATTGCCTCTTCATGTTTGTATTTTAGGCACAATATTATTTTCTCTACTTGCTGTGGAAAACTCTAAAATTAGATTCCAGAACTATATTTATAATAACAATAAAAGTAGTAACCTCCTCTATGAAATGAAGGGAGAGGTATGGCATATATGAATCTGACAATGGTTTTTACCTTTTGAGAAATCAAGCAAGCACAGATCAGTGAATGTGTGGGAAAGATTAAGTAACCTGATATTTGAAAGTCACATCTGTCTTCTAGCTTAAATTGTTGATGAGTTGGAGACTGCTCTCTCTAGTGACTGAAATGTATCTTCCCTAAAGCTCCACCATACTACCAAATATCAAGAAAGGATAATTCTTCTATTCAACCAAAGTTAAGAAATTATTAATTTGTTATATTAATAATCCTTTTTCAGGAACCAAACTTGGGAAAAGGAGGGATGGTCAGTTATATAAGAATATGGAGCTAGGGAAGAGTATGTAAATACTGAAAAATAAATCCCTTTGAAGATATACATTGTTAAGGGAAACAAATTTCCACATTGACAACAACCAAAAAATATATGTCTCTTTCTGTGCCCCAAGTCCATATATTCTCAGTAAGCAATTAGGTAATATTCTTCAACTTTTTCAAGTGCAATTGATATTAATCATTGAATTGTTCAGATATCTAAGATTTTCAAAAGTGTTAATTTTCTTATAATGATGCAAAATATAAATTATTCTCCTGATTCTCCTTACTTCATTTTTCTTTAGTTCATATAAATATTGCCAATGTTCTCTGACATTGTTCTCTTCATCATTTGTTAGAGATAAGTGCATTCTTCATGTGCTTTAATTTATTCTGCTATTCTCCTACAGATGAGAACCATAGCCCCTGGTTTTAAATCTTTTGTATAAATATGAATAATTATTATAAATATTGTCATATTGTAAATCTCATCAGTTGGTGATGACAAAAATTACTTTTTGTGGGAACTATTAAAAGAATATTAGAATAGTTGATTAAGAGTTGGCATGGGAACTGGAAGGTCTGAGTCTAGTTTCACACATAAGTGAAACTCTCTTTGTATATAATTTATAGGATCCTTAACAAGTCCTTTTATCTTTACATACATATACACTAATATATATGCACTTGTGTTTATATAGAGGTATTTATTAAATCAAGCATTTTTGTGTCATTGCATACACACACATACACACCAATTTTAATGCAGTGGAGAGATGATTCTGGGGTTTTGAATTGAGTCAGTTTGGGCAAGTCACAAAACCATTATCTATCTGAATTTATTCATTTGTAAATTAGGAAAATAATTGTACCTACCTCCCAGTGTAGTAAAGGTCATATGAGATATTTGTAAAGGGCTTAACATGACTCCTGGACCATAACAGATACCATAATGTTTTATTATTATTTATGCACATGTGAAATACATGTAAATATATCCACGTCTGCATATATGATGCATGGTCATGTTTCTGTTGGTCAAAATATATGTCTTTATTTAAGTGCACATTTCAATGCTCTTATGATAGCATATGCCTATTCACATGTATATATACAAGGGTAGGAATAATGTGTGCATATTTATGTATATGAAACATATATATATATATAATATACAAATGAATATATAAGTTAATCATATTAATACATGTGTATATCCATATATATGTGTACTTTTAAATATGCTAAAAGCAACATCTAAACTAATTTAATATTTTCTCCATAGACACAGAAATAGGCAGGGGGAAATATCAGATCATGAAGTTAAATCTTATAACTTCAAAACCATTTCATCATATGTATGAATTAGAGCCCATTTTTCAGAATGATATAGTGAAGATGAACAGGAAACTAGAGTTAGTTCTTATTCTCTTTGTAATAATATTTTCTGAATTAAATTCATGCTTTCATCTGAAAGTTAGGGATTTTTTGGAAGGGACTTGCATTTTTCAGACAGTTATAGGTTTCCCTTACCATAAATCAATATACTCTTTGGTAATAATGAACATTTTTTATTTCATCCTGGAATAAAAATGGGAAGGAAAACAAAAAAAAATCATTCTACAGCATTAAGCATAATATCATATAAAAATTTAACAATTTTCACAAAAATAATTTTGTGCCACTAACCCATAGTGTATAAAATGCAAATAAAATTACACATATACAAACTTGTCATTGGAGAGGGTTTAAAGTTTTAAGAATGCCCTTAATTTTCACTGCTGAAAATACAATTTATTATAGGGTATGGTGCACCATTCCTAATGGAGAAGGGAGGAAATACAATCTAGAGTTACTGATTATATCCATTTTTGTACTTTCTGTTTATTCTTTTTTCTCATTTTAAAACAGGCAAAATTTCATTAAAAGGGATAGATAGGAGCAGTAAGTGCCAATTCTCAATGCATCAGAAGCTCTTACTAAAAGCTCAAATTAATACTTTCAATATCCCAAAGACTCTATTTTTGTTAGCACTTATATATGAAGTTTAATAATTAAATATAACTAATAACCTTGTTCTGTGATTTTTAGTTGAATTTTTTTTCTTATTCCTGTAAACAATTTCTTTAGGCACCAGCACCAGATGGGAAAAAAATGAATGTATAAGATGAACTAGATTTTTACGATACATTCTTACAAACTATGTCTTAAAGTGTTTTAGTATATATTAGATTGTATTTTTTTTAATTGGTACAATGGCATAACTGAGAATTATATTCTTGAGGAATTCAAACTAAGTAAATCATATATATAGCCAGAAATATAGCTTGATACATTGTTAAAAATGTGAACATTTATTGCCATTAAAAAAATTAAAATGTTCTCAAGAAAGTAGATGTCATACAAAGCAACTCTAGATGAACTATGTGTACAGTATTTGTAAAATAAGTCTGAAATAATGGTAGCTTGTTCTTGCAATTAGGCAACTATGATCCTATGCATAGAACAAATACAAAATAGTCAAGAATAAGCAAGAGAACTTTTTAATTCTTGTCAAGATTTTTGTGTGCCCATAATTGCATTTACTAATTACTTACAAAGACTGGACTAAGGCCTAAGGGAGCAAATTAATGCTAATTGATAAAACCTGTGCAGGTAATAGGAAGATGCAAATGGTGAGAAAGGAAGAAACAGACTAGCTTAAAGGAAGAGTTCCTTAGAAGTCTAATCCAAGTAAAAAATTATTTTTTCAAAAAGAGATGGAAAAGTACTAGAGAAAGATACAGCTAGGTTACTCCACAGAACTCATATAAAGATGCCAAATACTTGCTAGACTGAATCTACATTTGGAATACAGAAAAAAAAAATCAATGAGTCACATATGTAACATATGTGAGTATTGAGACATGTATGGACAATGAGGACAGAGTCTAGCCAGAAGTTGTCCATGCAGATCATTCCAAAGTATACAGGAATTAGAGAAGACATTAGGCTATCTTTCTAGGAAACAAGAGGTTCCAGACCCATTGAAGTCAGGAATTAAATTGTGTAGGAGGCAGAAATATCTGCTAATTGGCTGGCCTGTGTAATGCAGGGTTGCAGCAAAATCTCTTTCTTTTGCAAACCAACTGTAGCAGCCCTGACAGTTGAAAAGAATGGAATGTTGACCTGGGCCTCATAGCAAAACCATTGGAGCCTGGGAGTATAAATATTCCTGCAGAACCAACTGAGGGGCCTTTTGCTTTGGGGGCTTATTGGGCTTTGCCTGATTTCCCTTGACCTCTCCCTTGAAATCCTGCTATTCCCTGGATTTCCCCATTGGGCCCTGGGAGGAGGGTATTTTGGTGGGTGGAGATCATGGGAATTAACTTCTATAGGCAGGCAGAGACAACCTAAATCAAGCCATCACTTCATCCAATAATCTGCTAAACCTTATTATCTCAGGGCAGTGAAATTATCCCTGAGTGAGGGAGCTGGTCTCCCTCATTCTGACCCCTTCTTCTGTGACCCTTCCCCAGCACCAGCTTCTCCCCTAGCAGCAGTTACCAGACCTCAACCCTTTTTCCTCTCAGCTTACCCATGGCTTTAATCATTGTACCCACTAATAGGGTAAAGGCTGAAGAAAGAAAGGAATAACTTTCTTTTATTTCTTGAGGGCTAAACTAGGCATCCATCTTAGGCAGGAAGTGGCCAGCATTTCTCTCCCTGTACACTGGGATTTCTCCTCCAGAAGGGAGGGCCTCTTACTCCTCCCCTCAAGAGAGCTTAGAATAACAGCAGGGGCTGAATAAAACCCTTAGCCAGACTCTCACAATTTCTGGCTGACCTTAAGTTGCTCTGTATTAAGAGATAGCCTCCCTGCCTGAAAGACCCAGCTGATACAACCTGGTGCCCTCAAGTACAAGTCTGATTGATTAGCTGCCCTCTTTCATATTTCCCTTTTTATTCCATAACATATCTAGTGAGCAAAGTTAGGTTGAACAACCTACAATCTTCTGGATGAGAAAAAGTTGGGGTAGCTAGAATCATATTCATTCTGTCTAGCCTATCACTTATAACCTGGTCAATGATGCAAGGTGTTATAGATTTTTGGTTTGTCAAATTTCCCAATTTTATACAACTGCTAGATATTTATGACTATTACAAGTGGTGTCCTCTGACTCTAGCAGAGTGTATTTGCTTTATTCCAAAAGCTATAGCTCTTATCTTAACAATTTGGACACCCCCAACCCCCCCACTCCACCAAGAACTGCAAAAAGACCAGGCTATCTATGTGAGACTTGAACAGAGGGTAGCTTTGAGAGTTTGCCTCTAAACCATCAAACATGGTCCAGGACTATAATGAGAACTGGCAGGGAGGAATAGGGGTGGACCATCTGGCTGGACACCCTTAGTCTGCTGACAATAGTGAAAAAATTGCATCAGAGCAAGCCAGCTCAGTAGCTTAGCTCAACCAATTGAATCCAATTTATCAGGAAAGGATTGAGAAAAGAGGAAATTCAGCATCAGGGCAGATCATCTCAAACACTCTGGTTCAGTAAATCAATTGAGGGGCAAATCTATATCATCCAAGAGAAAAAGAAAAAAAAGTAAATAAAGTGAGTAAACAAGAGAGAAAAAATAGCTACAATTGAATACTTCTATTGGAATAAGGACCAAAGAACCAAACAAGTGGATAAGGACAAAATCTAGGAAATATTAATCAAAACCTCAAAAAATTAAGAGAATTTGATGCAGGCTATAAAGGATGTCAAAAATGAACTTAAAAATCAAATAAGACTGGTTGAAAAAATAACAAAAGGAAAATATTAGCCTGAAAAACAAAATAGGTCATCTGGAAATTGAGGCACAGGCATCAAAAGACACAATTGACGTGCTGTAAAGTGATGCAAAAAATCAGAAGGGAAAAATTACTTGAAAGGAAGAAAGGACCGAATGGAAAAGGAGACTCAAAAGATGCTGGAAGAAATTCAGTCTTTAAAAATTAGAATTGGGCAAACTTATGGCCTCACTAGACATCAAGACATCAAAAAACAAAATCAAAAGAATGAAAAAATTTAAAGTTAATATGAGACACATCATTGAGAAAACAACTGCCCTGAAGAATAGACACATGAGGGACAATTTAAGAATGATCAGACTACCAGAAAATCATAATCAAAGTAAAAACCTAAACATAATACTACAGGAAATTATCTAAGAAAACTGCCCTGAAATCCTTGAACATGAGGGTGAAATAGAGACTGAAAGAATCCACAGATCACCTCCAGCATTAAATTCCAAATGTCAACTCCCAGGAATGTCATAGCCAAACTCAAGAACTCCCAGGCAAAGGAAAAATATACTGCAAGTTGATAGAAAGAAAGAAAAAAATAAATATAATTAAGCACTGATTAGGATTACACATGATCTGGCAGTATCTACATCAAAGATCAAGAAGTCATGGAATACAATGTTCCAGAAGGCAATAGAACTAGATTTACAACAAAGACTCAACTACCCAGCAAAACTGACTATATTATTTCAGAAGAAAGTATGGCCATTCAATGAAATAGAATTTTCCAAGTATTCCTGAAAAAAAGACCAGATCAAAACAGAGAATTTGATGCCCAAATACAGAAGTCAAGAGAAACATAAAAAGATGAATAAGAAAGACAAAAAAGTAATTAAGAGCTTCAATGTGGTCAAATAGAATGCATTCTTTTGTGGAAAGAAGATATCTGTAACTTTTAAAATATATTATTATTATTATTATTATTATTATCATAGTAGCTAGAAAAAATACACATGGAGAGGGCAGTCGTAAGCTGTTTAGGATGAAATGTCTAGCAACAAAAATGAAGGGATCAAAAGGAGGTTAATATTAAAAAAAATGGGAAAAGAAGTAAAATGGGGCAAAGTATATTAGATGAAAAAGCAAGGAGAATGGGGAGGGAATAAAATCAATACAATGGAAGGGAGGAAGAAGTTGGTGACAGATAATTTTTAAACCTTACTCTTATTGGAATTGGCTCAGAGAGGGAAGAATGGCCAGATATATTATGGTACAGAATTGTCTCTTGCCCTATAGAGAAGTGGGAGAGGTGTAATACAGAGGAGGAGGGAGTTTTCAAAGGCACTATAGTAAAAGGGGAGTAAGAAGGGAGGTGATGGGAAAGGGAATAATATAAGAAAAATTGGGGAGACTGACTAAAAGCAAAACACTGGAGGGGAGGATAAGAGCGAAAAGAGAAAGGTTAGAATTAAGGGAGGAAGTCAAAATGGAGAGAAATACACAGACAGTGATCATAACTGTAAATGTAAATGGAATACACTCACTTATAAAATGAAAACAGATAGCAGCATGTATTAAAAACCAGAATTCTACTATATATTTTCTACAAGAAACACACTTGAGGAAGGTAGATACACAAAGGGTAAAAATAAGACTCTGGTGTAGAATCTATTGTCCTGCAACTCAGAAAAGAAGGCAGGAGTAGCAAACATGATCTCAGACAAAGCTAAAGTATGTAATAAGGGAAATTAAGTAGTGGGGCAATAAGGCTGATTGTAATAAGGGAATATAGGCTAGGATGTAATAAGGGGATTAGGCTAGAGGTAATAGGGAGATTAAGGCAAGGTAAGGTTGCAATAGGGGATAAGGCAGGTAAAGGACTAAAGGTAATGTGAATAGAGATAAGGCACTGTGGATAGGGTTTTGTGGATCCCTAAGGCAGTGAATAGATAAAGAAGATACAATGGTGAAAGTGGTAGATTGACGTGGTAGGAGAAGTAAGGGAATGACTGAGTTTAGGAAATAAAACATGGAGGTATAAAGAGTTGCAAGAACAGACAGCTACAGCCTGGGATACAGGTTTGAGACAGAGACATTAAAGGGAAACAGACTGAGCCCTTTAGGTAGAAAGGGCACTTCTACAGACAAAGGTTAAGGCTAGCCAAGAATGGGTTGAAACTGACTAGAGGGCTTCTAGTCAGTTTCTCAGGTTCACGAAGGAATAGTTCAGAGGAAATTTTAAGATTGCACTTCCTCCAAAATAGACACCTCCTATTCCCTTCACGACCCAGGAGCAATGTCATTCCTTTCTCCCCTTCTCCATCTCTCTTATCAATCAACTAATGATCTAGCCAAAGGTTTGATTAAATGAAAAACAGGATTTATTGATTTTAGGGTTGATTAGAAGGGATGGGGGGTACAAGGTAACTCTAACAGCCACCTAGGGAAAGCTTCAGGTGGGGGTAGGGGGACAGGAATGTGAGACTGAGATAGGCCCTGCCTTACTCACCCCAAAGGGTTTTGTAGCCTATAGGATTAGGAAAGTTGGATACAATGATTCAAAAGGTAATTTGTAACAAGAGTAAGCCCTATTTGACTACAGGGGAACTATATCTACCAAGTTTGAAAGCTAAACCCCAAGATCCACCCTCCTTTCAAAACCCCAAGAAATTTAGGAAGGGAAAATGAAGATTGGGAATAAGGGAGGATAAGGAGATCTAAAGAAATAGTTAAGCTAACAAGTTTTAAGAGAAAAGCTGTAGAATATAGGCCAGGTTTTCAGTCTAAAAAACAGAGCTCAGTTGACCCTTCTACTCTCATCAAGTCCCCCGGGTCAACTGACTAACCTCAGGATTCTAAACCCTTTTCCAACTGTCAGAAACCCTGCAGTAAGGCTTTGCAGGGCTGATATGCACCCTATTTGCACTACAAGTAAAACTAGATTTCGTTAAAAGAGATAAGGAAGGAAATTACATCTTAATAAAAGGGAGATTAAGTAATGAAGAAATATTACTTAACATATATGCTCCAAATGGTATACCATCCAGATATCTAAAGGAGAAAATAAAAGAGCTTAAGGAAGAAATAGATAATTCCACTATACTAGAGGGAGATTTCAACATTCCCCTTTCAGAGCTAGATGAATCAAACCAAAAAATAAGTAAGAAGTGAATGATATGCTAGAAAAATTAGAGTTAATAGATATCTGGAGAAAACTGAACAAGTATATGAAGGAATATACTTTCTCCTCAGCAGTATATGGTGTAAGGAAGAAAAAAGGGGGTTTTGGTGTTCAGTATATTAAAAGATGGTCACCAGAGGATTGAACTACTATCAATCCTCAATTAAAAATAATCTCAAGTCAAAATTTAGTTTTATGGAAGTTTATTTACAATTTAGAAGAGAAATTTATTTACAATTTAGAAGGAAATGAGGAAATAGGAATCTAACTCAGTAGGTAAGAGACCCAGAGGTAAATGAAGCAAAAATTCATTTACAGAGTCTATTAAAAGAAGTTTATTAAGAGAAGTTCAGGAAGATTCAGTCTTTAAACTCACCATGTGGAATTCAAAAGAAGATATTTAAAGTAGTCTCACCAAAGTCTCAACACTCCTTCACGGACAAGAACAGCTCCTTCATCAGCAGCCCTCTTCAGCAGAAACCTCAACCGACTGAGGACCTTTTCATTTTAAAGAGGTCACTTAATTGATTGCTTCCTGTGCCTCCCTCCTAATTTGCATGTCCAATCACAATAGACAATTCTCATAGTACTGCCTAGGGGACAGTCAGTTGATTCTGATTCGTCACCCACTCTAGCACACATAGGTTATGGACCTCCCATAATTAGAGGTGTTCTCACCTTTGGTGATTAAATATAAAGATGACATTGTACATATGCAAAGACCTACCATGTACTAGGGCATAGAAATATTGCAAACAAATGCAGAAAAGCGGAAATAATAAATGCATTTGTTTCAGATCATAATACAATAAAAATTAACATTAAAAAGGGTCCATGGAAAGGGAAATTAAAAATTAATTGGAAAAAATAATCTAATTCTTCAAAACTGGTTGATCAAAAGTAAAATCATATAAACAATTATGAACTTCATTAAAGAGAATGAAAATTAGGTGACATCATCATGTCACAACCTATGGGATACAGCCAAAGCAGTACTCAGTGGAAAATTTATATCCTTAAGTTCCTATATCAACAAAGTAGAGAGGGCGGGGATCAATAAATTGGACTTGCAAATTAAAAAAAAAACCAGAAAGAGAACAAATTTAAAATCCCCAAACAAAAACTAAATTGGAAATCCTAAAAATCAAAGGAAAAATTAATGAAGATCAAAATAAAAGAACTATTGAACTAGACTAGGAGCTGGTACTTTAAGAAAACGAATAAAGTGGATAAAGTACTGGTTAGATTAAAAAAAAGAAAGAAGGGAATCAAGTTAATTATCATATCAAAGATCAAAAGGGTGATCTCACCTCTAATGAAGAGTAAATTAAAGTACTTATTAAGAACATTTTACAAAATTATATGACAATAAATATGACAATTTAGATGAAATGAATAAATGTTTACAAAAAAATATAAATTGCCTAGATTACCATAAGGTGAAATAGAATACATAAATAATCACATCACAGAAAAAAAGAAATTGAACAAGCCATTAAGAACTCCCTAAGAAAAATCCCCAAGGCTAGATGGATTCACAAGTGAATTCTATCAAACATTTAAAGGACAATTAATTCCAATACTATAAAAATTATTTGACAAAATAACCAGAGAAAGAATGCTATAAAATTCTTTTTACAGCACAAATATGGTATTGATTCCAAAGCCAGCCAGACCAAACACAGCAAAAGAAAACTAAAGTCTAATCTCCTTAATGGACATAGATGCAAAAATCTTAAATAAAATATTAGCAAAAATATGACAGCAAGTTATCACAAGGGTTATTCACTATAACCAGGTAGGATTTTTACCAGGAATTCAGAGTTGGTTTAATATTAGGAAAACAATCCAAATAAATGATGATCTCAATAATCAAACCTACAGAAATCATATGATTATCTCAATAAATTCAGAAAAAAACTTTTGACAAAATACAACATCCATTCCTATTGAAAACTTTAGAAAGAATAGGAATAGAAGGGCCCTTCCTCAAAATAATAAACAGTTTATATTTTAAACCATCAGCAAGTGTCATCTACAAGTTAAAAGCCTTCTCAATAAGATCAGGTGTGAAGCAAGGATACATATTATAACCTCTATTATTTAGTATTGCACTAGAAATATAAAGAGTAGCAATTAGAGAAGAAGAAATCGAAGGGATTAAAGTAGGAGGTAAGGAAACAAAATTATCAAACTTTGCAGATGATATGATAATATACTTAAAGAACCCCAGATTGTCAACTAAAAGATTAGTAGAAATAATTAACAACTTTAGCAATGTTTCAGGGTACATAATAACCCACATAAGTCATTAGTATTTCTATATATTCCCAACAAAACTCAGCACCAAGAATTAGAAAGAGAAATTCCTTTTAAAATCACTTGACAATATAAAATATTTAGGAATCAATCTGCCAAAACAAACAGAGGAATTATATGAACAAAACTAACAATCACTTTTCACACAATTAAAACTAGATCTAAATAATGAGAAAAATATTAATTGGTCGGGATGGGCTAATATAATAAACATGAAAATCCTCCCCAAATTAATTTACTTATTTTGTGCTATACCTATATAACAACCAAGAAACTTTTTTTTTTATAAAACTAGAAAAAATAGAACAAAGTTCATCTGGAGAAAAAAGATCAAGAATATCAAAGGAAATAATGAAAAAAAATTTGAATGATGGAGGCCTATCAATACCAGATCTTAAACAGTATTGTAAAGCAGTGGTTATCAAAACTATATTGTACTGACTAAGAGACAGAAGGGTGGATCAATGGAATAGACTATGCGTATATAACCTTAGCAAGATAATTTATGATAAACCTAAAGATCCCAACTTTGGGGAAAAGAACTCATTATTTGACAAAAACTGCTGGGAAAATTTTAAAACAGTATGGGAAAAATCAGGTATAGATCAACATCTCACACTCTACCAAGATTAATTAAAAATGGACAAATGACTTACATATAAGAAATGAAATTATAAGTAATTTAGGTGAACATGGAATTGTATACCTGTCAGATCTATAGGAAAGAAGGCATATAAGACAAAACAAGAGATAGAGAACAATAAAAACTGTAAATGATTGATTTTGATTACATCAAATTAAAAAGGTTTTGTACAAACAAACCAATGTAACCAAAATTAGAAGGAAAGCAACAAACTGGGAAAAAAATCATTATAACAAAACACTCTGACAAAGGTTCAATTTTCCAAATATATAAGGAACTAAGACAAATTTATAAAAAAAATCAAGCCATTCCCCAATCAATAAATGGTCAAGGGACATGAATAGGTATTTTTCACACAATGAAATCAAAGCTATCAATAAGTACATGAAAAAGTGTTCTAAATCCCTCTTGATTGGAGGTTGGCAAATAAAAACAACTCTGAGTTCCTACCTCATATGTAGCAGATTGGCCAATATGAAATAAAAAAATGATAAATGTTGGAGAAGATGTGGCAAAATGAGGAAATGCATTGCTGGTGGAGTTGAGAATTGACCCATCAATTCTAGAAGGCAATTTGGAATTATGTCCAAAGAGCTTTAAAAGAATTATTTCACTTTGATCCAGTCATACAACTGCTGGTTTTGTACTCCAAAAAGATAATAAGAAAAAAGACTTGTACAAAAATATTTATAGCCCTACTCTTTGTGGTGGCCAAAATTTGGAAAATGAAGGGGTGTCTATTGATTGAACAATGGCTGAAAAAATAATGGTATCTGATGATGATGGAATACTATTATGCTGAAAGGAATGATGAACCAGAAATCATATAGATTTCTATATGAACTGGAACAACCTTCAGGAATTGATAAAGAGCAAATAGTGCATAAACAGGAGAACATTGTAAATAGAGGTGTGATAACATTGTGGCACAATCAAATGTAACAGACTTTCTCACTAACATCAATGCAATGATTCCAGATAATCCAGAGGGTTTTATGAGAAAGAATGCTATCCACATCTGGAGAAAGAACCATAGGAACAGAAATACAGAAGAAAACATACGAAATATCATGTGGTTTGATGGGGATATGATTGAGGTTTTGATGTTAAAAGATCACTCAGTTGCGAATATGAATAATATGGAAATAGTTTTGAAAAATGATACGTTTAATCCATTGGAATTTCTGTTCTTCTCTGGGAGGGGAGAAAATAGAGGGGTGAACAAAAATCGTGAATCTGGTAAACATGGACAAATGTTCTATATAAATAAATAAATTTAAATTTAAAATAAATAGATCAATAAATAAAATAAAATTTGTAGTTAGAAAAGTGGCTGGAAAAATGAACAAGCTATCAAATAAAAAGCATAAGGTAGCTATTTTGTTGATATTGATGTTCATTGCACAAAACCAGAATAAAATAACTCCCAAATATTGAAATGCATATCCTCCAAAAATGCATTTTAAGTCCAAGGCAAATCATAATTTCTTGAAGAAATAAAGCAAAAAAGCAAAAGACAAAAACTCTTTGACAATCCTTCCAAACCAATCTTTAAAAAGTACCTCAAAACAAAAGGAGTAAAAAAACAAAAAGCAGGAATGATTGAAGGGGCACATTATCTGAATACAACTTGAAAGTAAGCAGAGAGAGTTGATTTTCTCATAATATGGGGGTATAATAAACAAAACTGCACACATAGGAGCACTGGGAAATCACTTCAATTGCTATTTCATCAAATTCTAAACCCAGACAAAGGCCAACTTTGGGATCCTGGCAAGTGGGATTCACCAACAAAAGAGTACCACAAACCCATCCCTTGAAGTCTCAATGCTGGCACTAGCCTGAAATAAGGCCTAGGAATTCAAAGCACTGGGACCTATAAAGTATGTGTTTTAATTAATACCTAGCTCCAGGGCAAAATAGCTCATAGTTCCAAATCCTTCAATTAAGCTGCAGAAGAGAAAAATCAGCAGCTTTCAGAATTCCCAGTCCACAGGCAAAAAAGAGCCTAGTAAAGGGAGCAAATAGCAAAAGAACCTCCTAACTCAAGAAAATTTCTATGGAGAGAAAGAGGAAAGCACAGAATTAACAGAGGAAGTAGAGATCCAAGCAACTACATACAAAATTTCAAAGAAAAATGGAAATTAGTTATAAGCAATGGAAAAAAATAATTTAAAAAAATAATTAAAAAATGAAATAAGATATATTGAAGAAACATGGGAAATAGAAATGAAAGCAACCCCCCAAAAATAGCAGGTAAAAAAGCAAAATTGGTGAACTGTAAAAAGAGGTACAAAATTCCAATGAAGAAGAGTTTCTTAAGAAAACAAAACAAAACTGATGTACTGGGGAAAGAGGCCAAAAAATGAAGAAAAGAGTATGATGAAAAATAGAATGGACCAAATGGAAAAGGAGGACCAAAAGTTCATGGGAGAAATTCAGTCTTTAAAAATTAGAATTAGACAAATAAAAGCTAATGACTTCACAGATATCAAGAAATAATTTAAAAAATGAAAAGAATTAAAAAAATAAAAGAAAATGTGAAATATCTCATTGAAAAAACAAATGATCTGAAAAATAGAACCAGAATATATAGTTTAAGAATTATAGTACTACTTGAAAATGGTGACAACAAAGTCACAATACAGGAAATTATCCAAGAAAACTGCCCTGATATTCTTGAACAAGAGAGTAAAATAGAACCTGAAAAATCCATAGACTCTCCTGAAATAAATCTCCAAATGTCAACTCCCAGGAATGTTATAGCCAAATTCAAGATCTCCCAGGTAAAGGAGAAAATACTGCAAGCACACAGAAAGAAACAATTCAGAGAAATCATGGAGTCGTAATGTAGATTATACAGGATATGGCCACTCCATGTAGATCATCTCTTGAGTTACAGGAGCTACTTTCCTAGACAAATTTATCAAGAATTTAAGAATGTTGAGGAAGAAAAATAGGGCTCAAATCTACAAGTAACATAAAACAGAGGAAGAGAAGAGTTCTGCTTATAAGACTCATTAATATATGTATGTTAATTATGCATATATACACACATATATATGTGTTTATTTACAAATTGAACTTAGATAACTTAGATAACAGGTTCCATCAATATATCAAAGTCATGCTTGTAATGTGCTTGGAGCTATGTGTTATGTTCTTCATGATGAAGATTCAAAGATTAAAAAATAGCCAGTCCCTTTTTTAAGGGGCATATATTCATGAGATGGATATATGCACTCCCCTATGCAGAAAAATAATAATTTTACAGAGAGACACACTGATAGTTGAAAATATATGGAAAGTCTCTAGTAGGAGGTACCATTTGAGTGAAAATTTGGAGGAAATTTTAAATTCTAAGGGGGAAAATCTAAGCAGATTTAAGTATATTTCAGAGCTTGGGATTCTAGGACTGGTGTTACAATAGGAACATTTATAAGTGGCTTAGATCTGGTAGAAAATATTTTTTTCAAGATATTTTGAATTAAGATGCTCACAGGATTTCCAAATTAAAAAGTTCAGTAGTAGATGGTTGTATAGTGTTAGAACTCTAGATATGTGAATTGAACTAAATATATAAATGTAGAAGTAATCTAAATAGATAACAGTTGAACATACAAGACGTGGTGAGGGAACTAATGGTATGCAAAAGGGTCAGAACAGAAAATTGAAGTATGCCTACAGTTAGAGATCAGGAAATAGATGATGATCAATAAAGATAACATATATATATATATATATATGNCATTTGAGTGAAAATTTGGAGGAAATTTTAAATTCTAAGGGGGAAAATCTAAGCAGATTTAAGTATATTTCAGAGCTTGGGATTCTAGGACTGGTGTTACAATAGGAACATTTATAAGTGGCTTAGATCTGGTAGAAAATATTTTTTTCAAGATATTTTGAATTAAGATGCTCACAGGATTTCCAAATTAAAAAGTTCAGTAGTAGATGGTTGTATAGTGTTAGAACTCTAGATATGTGAATTGAACTAAATATATAAATGTAGAAGTAATCTAAATAGATAACAGTTGAACATACAAGACGTGGTGAGGGAACTAATGGTATGCAAAAGGGTCAGAACAGAAAATTGAAGTATGCCTACAGTTAGAGATCAGGAAATAGATGATGATCAATAAAGATAATATATATATATATATATATATACACATATATAGGACTTATTAGTGCCTCATTTCATCCTAACATCTAACCTTAAAAAAGAAGGCATGATGTGAAAGAACATGGGACTTGTTAAATTGGGTCAGATTAGCTATTGTGAATAAGGACTCTCCCTGTCAAAGAAGGAGGAGGCTGGCTTAACAGGGGGAAGGAGGAAGAGAGAGTAGAATTTCTCCTCCACCCGCCTCTGGGAGCAGTTAAACTATAACTCTTTGGATCAGGTATGGAAGCAGTTCAAGCTCACTAATTCAGGGCCTAGATGTTGAATTTATATGGAATAATCTCACAAAAGGTATTAACTCTCTCTGTTTAAAATTATTACCACACCCTAGAATAGATGAGGTCAGTTTATCTTCAAACCAAATGGCAGGCTCTTAGGACAGAAGCTGCATCAGTTCTAGCTTGTGTAATAAAGAAGTAAGTTAGATGTGTTAAGAGAAGGTAAGGGGTTAGGATGAGGAATATATGAAGGTAAGGGAATGAATGGGAATGTATATAAGGACTGCTCAAACAAGCTAGTCCCCGAGGCTAGAGACAGAGGAAAGGTACAGGGAGGCAATAAGCTGGTCTTTCAGGTAGGAAGCTATCTCTGTGATACAAGAAGAATTGAGTTAGCGAGAAGTAATATGGGTTTGGCTCAAAGGTTTTGCTGTTAATTTCTAAGATTCCTTGAGGGAGGAGACAAGAGGCTCCTCCCTGCCAGTGAAAGTGAAATCTACAGGAACTCTTGGCTAGCTACTTCCTGACAAAATGGATGCCCAGGTTTGCCCTCAAGAAATAAAAGTAAAGTTATTCCTTCCCTATTCAGCCTTTGCCCTAATATCAAGTATAATCATTCACCTGAGGCTTTTGTATAGATATAAAAGGGGATTTATTAATGCAGGGATAAGCAGAGGGAAAAGGGGTTTGAGGGTTTTCTAACTGTTGCTAGGGAGAAAGCTGGTGCTGGGGGAAGAGACACAGGAGAGGGTCAGACTGAGAGAGGCCTGCTCTCTCAGTCAGGGAAATTTTCACTGTCCTAAGGTAAAAGTATTTTATCAGATCACTAGATAAGGGGATGGCTTGATTTAGTTTGTCTTTCCTGCCAATAGAAGCTAAAACCACGATGTCTAACCACCAAACCACCCTTCCTCCCAGGGCCCAATGGGGAAATCCAGGGAAAATAGCAGGATGTAATGGAGAGGTAAGGGAGAGGTCTAGAAAGAACAGACCAGGTCCCCAAATGCCCCAAAAGCAAAAGGCCTTTCAGTTGAAACTTCAGGGCTATTTATAGCCTAGCTCTAAGGGTTTTCCAATGAGCCCTGCCCCCAAGCTGGTTCAACATTTTAAACCTTTCTAACTGACAAACTGTTACAGTTGGTTTGCAAAAGCAAGGGCTTTTGCTGCCACCCTGCATTTCAATCTGCTCATTTGTCTTTAGGAAATTTGTACCTTGCAACATTTCCTGGTTGCTAAGATCTAAAGGGATTCTACTCTTACTCTAAGCTAAATTATAACTATGTTCTTATCCCTATCTAAGATTTGTAAAATAAGAAAAGGGGTTTTCTAGCTCCTAATTTATGCTAAGACTAATCTAAACTAAAACTAAGATGGCTTATGGGAAAGGCAACAGGAAAGAAATGGGGATTTAAGTTTTGCAAAATGTTTGAACAGAAAAGAAAAGCAGATTAAATGCAAACATTCACAAACAGTCTTAAAGCTAACATTTGCTAACTAAAACAAAGTAACAAATTCTATGTACTTTTCTAAATTCATGAACTAACAACAGAAGTATCAACTAAGAAAATTTCTGCAATCTAAGCTTCTAAATTCTAATTCATTTTCCTTAAGTTAGTATATCAATATGTTAGTACACTTATGTCTATGTTAGAAGCATTAGTAAGAATAAGTAAGCCTAATACTATTTGTAAGTCCTTTTGGTTAAACCATAGACTTAAGCTACGTACAAATATTTACAAGAAAGTTGAGAAAATTCTGTCCCTCTTCTAACTTATCAGACTAACTGTCCCTGTGTGTTAGTAAAACTTATTGCTAAGGATTAGTAAGCAAACATTTACATATATACATTCTTTTAATTGAAATGTCAGATGATTTTAGTTGAAGGTGTCTGAACTAAAGTAAGAGGAAATCTGTGCTAAGGCAGACAAATCCTTCTCTCTTAAGTGTAAGTTAGTGTTTCACATGTAGATGTGAAGTCAGAAAAATGTTCTATGTGTTGTCCAGTGTGACCTACCATGTCATGAAGTGTTACATACTTACTCTACTGGAATTCTTCTGCAAATTGCATGGATGGAATTCTAAAGTGTTGGGGGGTGCAGTGAGAATTCTGTTGAGTCTAAGTTGTGTTCTTCAAGTGCATGGGTCCAACGTTGATCTGATGCTCCTCTTCACAGTGTGGTTGTGTTCCATACACTGATTGTGTATTTGGGGCACAGGTGTCTTTTATAGTCCTCAGGGTTGCTGTCCTTGCAATGATCTGCGAAGTTAGCAACACTTCCCTTGTCTTGTTTGATGTTACCCACACACTTGTCAACTTGCACTGGAACTGATGTTCTGATGTATTCACTTGTGTCAGGAACAAAGTTCAAATGTCCGTGTAATGTGATTAATCTTTTCTTCTTCCTTTTTTGTGTTTTAATAAAGATGATTACAGGTAACAAGAGTTCATGAAAATGTCTTTTGAGATTTCATTTATTTGTTGATATCAGTGTATAGACCTTGGCTTGATTATAAATCAAATATTGTGTCTTCTTCTGCTGCTGATTATTCTTCATTATCATAACGGTAGTTTGTGACTGATAGATTAGTTCTATTATGATTTTACTGTAACTCCCAAATAATGAGAGAAATCTATTAGAACTGGTAAGAGGTTTTGACCAGCTTGTTACTCTAATACTCACATTATATTTCCTACACATTTTTAATGTTGTAACTTGCCTTATGTATACTGGATTTATAGAGCACATGTTCTTTAAAATTTACTCTGTCTTGGTAATTGCAAAGAACCTTGAAAGTTTCCATGCTTTGAATATTACCTTGTAATTTTACAAGAGGTATTTTTTAACTTTTACTTAAAATCCTTAAGAATTGTTGTCTTAAAGGATAAAGCTTTTATATATTTTATTATAAGAGAAATTGTTGCCTTAAATGGGTAGAAGCATTTCCTACCCAGGATTCTTTAAAACAGAAGCCAAGGAGCTCCTGTATATTCTTATCTGAGGATGACTTTACCAGAAGGTTTCCTTTTTTTTAAATATCACATTTTGCTATGGAAGCAATAACAGGGTTTGTTGAGAAACTCTTAGCCAAGATTAAAAGTTGTAACAAGTAAATGATTTTAAACATCATTGTTTTAAAATGTGCTATTGGAAATAATGGTACTCTATTTGAATGTGCACTGTGAATCTGCTATTTGTAAGATCCATTTACACTCACAGAATGAAAACCTCATTTTTGGGTAACATAACCCTTCTAGTTCTAAGCTATATATATATTTTTGATTTTTTAAAACTTTTTTTTTAATGAGAGCAATTGATTTTTCCCTTTTCTCATCTTGTACTGGAAGTATATATATAATCATTATTTATCCTTTTTCTGATTCTACAGCAAATACCTGAGCCTATAGGACTGTGATTTAAATGCCTCTCTGATTCCAGAAAGGAATATGAAAGCCTTTAATAGTGCTAAAGAAAGCACATGGTCAGAGACTTGACTGACTAAGATCTGCATAATTGCAGCAGTTCTATGCCAATACTTTAGGGCTTGGAAATTGGGGTTTGAGTCCTGGAGTCCCAGTCTTTTCTAAAACTTTAGAGGACGTGGGTCCCCTCAACTTAGATTCCTAGAAAGCACCTAATATTGGTTATTTATTTGGCTCAGTTCCCTAAAAAAGCTGATGATAAGTCAGATCAGAGAGAGACATTTTCCTTAAGTCCTGGCCCTGAATGGGTAATTGCACACTGCTGAATTCACTTTAATTAGACCTCCATTCAAAGGTCTAAGTTTATTTTCCCCAGATTTTTTGCACATTTTACATTTCATTCACAAGTTAATTTTTTCTTCTTTTTTCTTGAATTTTATTCTTTGCATTTTGCCATCCTTAGCTGACCTGAGGTACCCTTTTTTAAGGAAAAAGGTGTTTAGTATTTCCCTCAGGGGGATTGGATATCTGTTAAGTTTTTTTTTTAATTCAATAATGTAAAAACATATGTATATTTAACTCTTTTAGGAGTAATTTCACGGGGAATTGTATGAATCTTAGAAGAAAATGTATGGGTTAGGTGGGAGTGGTCTCTTGGCCAGCAGACTTGGGAGGAGACAGGAGACAATAATGGTGAGGGCGGCAATTTTGAATTCTTACAAGCGTGTGGTCTAATGACTTTATCTATCAGCATGGTTTTAATTAAAATACTAATTTTTATATTTATAGCAGCCTTTATTATTTTTTATCCTTATCACTATCTATTTGCCATTGGAAGTAATGAAGCCTTGATTTTTCCAGTGTTCGCCTGAATGATGCATGACTCCAAATGCATACCACGAATCGGTAAAAATGTTTGCTTTCTGATTTTAGGCAAGCTTCAGAGTGTGAATCAATCTGACTAATTCTGCCCCTTGAGCACTCATAGTAGGTGACAATGATGAGTACCAATGGGTTCCAGAGGCTATCACTATGGCTGCTTCGGTAAATTTCTGGTTGTCTACTATGTATGATGATCTATCTGTGAATAATGTCAAATAGGGTTTTCTTTGGGATTATCAGATGAATCTGCCTTTCTTTTATGCACAATGTTAAGTGCTTCCTCACAGATATGTAGAATTTCTCCCTCCAGAGGTAAATCTGGGATCAGAGTCGCAAGGTTTAAGTTTCTATACTGGTGAAAAGTTATGTTTTCACTAGCCAACAAGATCTCTTGGTAATGTGATAGTCTTTGGGAGGTGAAAGCTTGAAGTATGATTTTTCTTAGAGTATATTCCACCTGTTATGGGGAAAATACTTTCAGCTCACCCCCCTAATATCAAGGAAATTGCTTTTCTAATCATGATGGCTACAGCAGCAATAGCTCTCAAACAGCTTGGCATTCCAGATTACAGAATCTAGTTTCAAGCTGTAATAGGCAACTGGTCTAAGGGTATTCCCTAATCTATGTGTGAAAACACTAGAGGCTATCCCTTTATTCTTGTGGACATAGAGGAGGAATGGTTTGTTATGATCAGGAATACCTAAGGCTAGTGCTGATAGAGTCAGTATTTTAATTTCTATATAGCATGGACATGGTCTTTAGATAGTTTTAACAGTTCTGGAACTTCCTTCCTGGTTAGCTCTATCGGAGGTTTAGTGATGAGAGCATAACCTAGAATCCAGTTTCTACAGAAACTCATTACTTCTATGATTTCCCTGAGATGCCTCTTGATCTTAGGCAAGCTCAACCTCTGTGTTCTCTTTTGGGAAATCCTTCTGGAGCCTTTTTCTAAGATGAATCTTTAATAATTGACTTTTTTCTCTTACATATTAAAGCTTTGATTTGGAAATTTTATGGCTCCTCTTGCCTGGCTCTTTAGTCAAGTACATGCTGTCTGTATAGCAGACTTCAGCAGATGGTGACATTAGCAGGATTTCATCAACATAATGTACCATTTTGCTGTCTTCGAAAATGATCAACTCAAAGTCTCTCTGCAAGGTTTGGCAGAAGACCAAAGCTGAATCTGAAAAACCCTGGAGCAAACGGGTCCATTGGATAGATTTGCCCTCCCATGCCCTTCTGGCTGTCTCTGTGCAGGGGAACAGAGAAGTATGCAGAGCTCAAGTCCAGAACAGTAAACCAAGCAGCTTCGGGTGGTATTGCTGCTATGATTTGTGATGGATTTGGTACCACGGCATAGGTCTTTTGCACATAATCATTGAGTGCTCTGAGATCTTGTACTAAACATCATTGAGTCTTCCCATCAGGAGATAGTTTGGTTTTCTTCACAGGCATGATTGGGATGTTGTATTGTGAGAGGCCATATCTTAATATACCCTGCTTTAATCAACTTTCTATAATGGTTTTCACTCCCTCTATCACCTCTTGGCTTAGTCTGAACTGAGGAATTCTTGGTGGTAAACCTTCTTTTACCTCTATTCTTACTGGTTCCATAGACAATATCCTGCCCACCTCATTAGAATTTTAATCCACACATAATCAGGAATGTCATCAGGATCCTCACAGATGTTATCATTTGATTGGTAAGTTGGTTCCTCACTACGTGCATCTAAAAATAAAATGGGGTGGTGTTTCAGAGATCTCTTGGGAAGGTGGAGATAGATCTGCCCATCTGGTTGGCATTGGATAGTGGCAGCCAATTTCCATAAGAGATTCCACTCGACAAGGTTTGAAGGACAAGATGGCATCAATAAAAAAAGGTGTGATCGAGAGTTAAAGGGACAAATTTTACCATTTTAACTTTTAGCTTCGGGACTTGTTGAGCTATCCCAGAAGCTCCTTTCATTCTCAAACTACCCTGATATTGGCATATCCTTCAAGTGCCTTGCATAAAATAGAACATGTTGTACCAGTGTCCAGTTGTCCTTCATAACATATCTCCCCCAATTTCAAACATAACAAGGGGTTCCCCACTGCTATTGGACTTCACTGGTACTAGGGTATAGAGATCCTACTCTATAACCAGAGAATTATCTGAGTGGCCTAGGGTGGTTGTAGGATATAAGGAATGAAACAGATTGGAAACATGGCTTGTTAGCTCAAAGTGCTCCAAGGTAAAATGGAATCACCAGTTTATTATATAGAAAGTTAAAGATCCCCTTTCTCCAAAAGCCCAAAAAAGTTTCCCACAATTACAGAGAGCAGTATTTTTACTATAGTCAAAACAAAAGCCTTAGAAGCTTCCAGGTGTAAATAAAAAACCTATGCTAAACTATTAACTATATGTGTTATCATTAAGTGAAGTCTAGGACATTTTGTTAGGCCATAAAGCCCCTGAATATCTCAGCCTCAATGGATTTAAACAATATTTTTGCGCCTCATTATTTTTCTTTAATTCTGGGCAAAATGCCTCTGCTAAGGGTTCAACCTTGGCTGTACCAGGCAGATGCATTTTTGGCCAAAGAGAAACTGTGTTAAGCCTCCTCCTGCTGGATTCCTGAGAGCCCAAAGCTTTTTCAAGAAGACTATATTGCTTTTTAAAGAAAGGTGTGAATTATGAAAGGAATCAAAAGAGGAATCTCAGATTTTTATCTTAGATATCCCATTCTAGTCTCGAACCTGATAGGGAGAAAAGTCAATACACGGCTCTGCTGGTCTGTATTGATCTTTTGATGGGGTGCAGATAAAAATATCTATTTGAGATTCTAATTTATCTTAATGGCTTCCTACATAATCCCCATTTTCTTTAAATTAACATGATTTATACACAGAAAAACTTTGAATAATGAAAGAAGTTATCAATTGGTTATAATCATCAGTTATAGCTGGATCTGATAGGATTTGCAGATCAAATTGTTTGTTTACAGCTCTCTACACTAGTGGTAATAAAGAATCCTCAGTTTTGTGAGTGCACTTGGTTTCGATCCAGTGTTGCATATGGTCATTTGCATTTAAACCAGAACTTTCAGTAACACCATCAGGCAAGTTGAGTTTAGAATTATCAGAACAGAAAGCAGGCTTAGAGAGAGAGTGATCTCTCTCTCTCTCTCTCACTGAGAGCTGGAGAGTCATTATAAGTTGTAACTAAGCTGTGCTGTGCAGAGCACACAGAATCTTCAGGTTGGTTTTTGTTAAGGGCTGCAAAAATGGAGGTTTGGTCTGATTTATCATCCACTCTGTTACCTAGAGAACTGCCAAGCCCCAAATCAGAAGTTTTCCCAACAGTTGTATCAGGGAATGTTTGATAGATTGCTTGTGTTCCCTTCAACACCTCTGGTACAACTCCTGGCTCAGAAGCTGACTGAAGTTCACTATTTAGCACTGAAATCTGTGTGGCTAAAATTAGATGGTTTGTGTCTCCAACCACTGAGCAAACTTCACTGATGTTATTAGCAATCTCACTGGCTACTGGAGATGACAACTGCTCCCTCTCCCTTCCCTAAGCTTTTGGTTTGAATTCTTCAGCTAAGGGGTTGAGAAAGGTAGGTATTGTAAGGAGGGAAAAGGGGTTTTATGGGTTCAATATATTAAAATGTGGTCCCCAGGAAATACTTCCCCAATTAAGGAATAATCTCAAGTCAAAATTGACTTTTATATTGATTTATTTACAATTAGGAAGGTTGAAGTTAAGGAAATTGAGAGAGAGAAACTCTGGCCCAAGCCAGAGACCCGGATCAGGTAAGGATTTAGAGGCCCAGCAGTTGGGGCACAAAGGTTGATTAAACAATGCTTCTAGCCTCAAGGCCTTTTACAATTAGAGAGGCAAGAGTGGCCTCCCTGATGGTAGAGCCTCTAGAAATGCCAAGGGAAGTGAAGGAGAGTCAGTCTAACTTACCCACATGGAACAGTCTATATCACGAACCGGAAAAGCTCCCTCAGGTCCCCTTCTCTGCACCAGTTGCAGCCTCACTCCCCACCTATTTGGAAGGGGCCACATATATGTCACTTCCAGTGCCTTCCCTTAGTCTATGGATTTTTCAGCTTCTATTTTGCTCTCTTGTTCAAGAATATCAGGGCAGTTTTCTGTCTGAAATAATTTTGAATGAGGATTGATGTTTCTTTGACAAACTGCCTACGGTTGTGATCTATTGTTTCTTGGGCATGTGTATCACGGAGGCCTAATGTAGTTTCAGTTGCCTCTATTACTCAATTGAGGAAGCTGCTAGGATATTCTTCTTCTTCCTGTCTCATTTTTTTGAACTTTTGCCATAAATTTGGCCTCTTGGCATGTATACGCATGGCTTCGAACAAATCAGTCCTGCATTGCATTAGGTACCTAAGATTAGCATATTGCGTAAAATCTAAGTCCTGGTGGATCAATGGCCAAATTACACCTTAAAAGAAACATCCATAAACCATTATGATAATGAAAAAGAATCAGCAGTAGAAGAAGACACAACATTTGATTTGCAATTAATCCAAGACCTAGACATTGACAACAATGTATAAATGAAAGCAGAAAAGACATTATGACGAACTCTTGTTACCTGTAATCATCTTTATTAAACCGCAAAAAAAAAGAAAGAAGAAAAGATTAATCACCTTTCATGGACATTTGAATTTTGTTCCTGACACAAGTCAACACACCAGAGCACCAGTTCCAATGCAAGTTGACAAGCATGTGGGTAACATCAAATGACACAAGGGAGGTGTGCTGACTTCGTGGATCACAGCAAGGACTGCAAACGCGAAGACTATAATAGACATCTGTGACCGAATACACAATCGGTGTATTCCACCCTGTGAATCGGAGCATCAGATCAACGTTGGACCCATGCATTCGGAGAATGCAACTTACACCCAACAGATTTCTCACTGTACCCAACACTTTAGAATTCCATCCATGCAGTACATGCAGTTGGCAGAAGAATTCCAGAGGAGTAAGTATATAACACTTCATGACACAGTAAGTCACAATGGACAACACATAGAACAGATTTTCTGACTTCACATCTACATGTGAAACACTAACTTACACTTAAGAGAGAAGGGTTTGTCTGCCTTAGCACAGAGTTTTCCTCTTACTTTGATTCAGACACCTTCTACTCAAATCACCTGACATTTCAATTAAAAGAATGTATATATGTAAATGTTTGCTTACTAATCCTTAGCAATACATTTTTCCCCTGCATTACACTTGAAAAGAGTGGGTAATGTATAATGATGGTGTGTACACCACAAATATATCTTCACAGAGGCCCAGTATCTAGCAAGCAAAGGGATTTAATGTTTCCAGGAAGACAGGGTGAAGGGAAATGGGTTAGGTATGAAAAGGGAGGTAAGCTAACCAAAATTTTCAATACACAGGTTGGCTGCACATTCCCCAAGGAGGGATGTGCTTTGAACAACTTAACTCCTATCCCACTCCCTAAATAATCTTGCTTCTAATCTAATGTAACTAAGATGAAGGTGTAAAGGTCATCTTGCTTGAAGGTCTATATAGAAATTAGCTATGATGCTGTAGTTGAGATATTCTTCAATTGAAACAAATAATGTAATACTCAGCCCCTGGAAGTTAGAGATGAGTGAACCAGGCCTTGAACCCAAAAGGAGTGTGATCAAAGTGTCCTGGCAACAAGGGTGACCTGGCCTTTTATACTCAGGTCTCCAACTGCCCTCAACTGTCCCCTCTCCTGGAGTTCTGGGGGCACTATGGAATTCTATGAGGCAGCTTTGACCCTTCTCAGGATCATGGATGCTACAGACTTCATAGAAAGGAGAGACCACATGAAGATAAGCAAACTTTAGAGCACTGTGTATATACTACCTATTGTTATTAGCAGTCCAAGGAGGGCTGGGAATTCTAAGGTGAAAGAAAAGCACAAGTTAACATTTAGAAGCAGAAGAATATTGGCTATAGAAGAAGTTAGCATAGTGGATAGAATGCCAGACCAGAAGTCAAGAGGGTCTGAGTTCTGTGAAGGGTTACATTTTGGGGGGCAAGAGTTTGAACAAAAGCCAGTGCACAGTTTATTAAATGTAAAACACTTATTTTATTATTAGGAAATATGGATAGGAAACAAGAAGGAAGAAAGTGAAAGTAATCTTATGATAGATTAGATACTATACTCAAGATAATAGATTTATACTCAAGACCCCAATCCTAACTAAATTTTTTCTAGAAAACCCTGCATCTATCTGACTTGGAGGGCAATATCTTCTCCTAGACCAAAGCCCTTACCTACTCTCACTACTCTCTATATCAGATAATATAAACATTATCTATCTACTTGTCTACCCAAGTTATCAATGAACAATAAGGCTATTAAGAAGTCATTCTGTTTCTTTGTCTCCAACTGGAGAGAGTGCTAGCAACACACCCTATCCCCAGGACAGCCAGAGACAAAAGCCTTTTCCAATGGTCTGCATCTTACAAACCACACTTAGCCACACCCTTCTAACTGTCACCAACTGACAGCATGGGGGCACCAACTGACAAGATGCACAGAAGAGGATCTCTCACTGAAAAATATTAATGTTCCTTTTCTTATTAAATGTAAAAAAGGAGAAATTAATAAAAACTCTCTTAACATATCCCCCGTGAGGTCCATTGGGAGACCTGTCTCCCCATTGTATCTTTAATATAAAACTATTCTATACTCTATATTATATACAGGGAGAAGTAAAGAGAAAAAGTAAAGAAACAAAACAATTCTTTCAACATGCAAGTCTCAAATAATATATAATTCCAAATATTTACAGTTCCAGAAAGTTTAATCACAAAATTCATACTATACATAAATAAAACCTATTCTTATTATACTTTATAGAAATAAGAACCTGAATATATTAATTCAAATACACCTTAAAATTACTATACACACAAAAAATTAAACAAGAAAATAAACAAGAATTTTATGTACACATTAAATACCTCTAAAATAAACAAGAATCTTATATGTATACGTTATATACATCTAATATTTACCTTAGATATGCAATTGATACACCTTATATATATATAGTAGCCCTTCTTGGACTGCTAATAACAATAGGTCATATATACACAGTGCTCTAAAGTTTGCTTATCTTCATGTGGTCTTTCCTTTCTATGAAGTCTGTAGCATCCATGATCCTGAGAAGGGTCAAATATATATATATATATGTGTATATCATATATATATATATATTTGATACACCATATATATATATGCATATATATATATGTATATATATATATATATATACATCT
>NC_058132.1:219903299-219924752 GCF_016433145.1 Gracilinanus agilis
AAGCCTGTTGGTAATGCCCTGCTATTATAAGTGACTAAAGCTGGTATGTGGCCAAGCTATTGTATGCATAATTAATCTGGACTAGTTTGGGATATTAATAACAAAATAGTAGTGGCCAGTTATTATAATCAGCTAAAGCTGTCAGAGGTTAAACTGAATTTCAGATAGTGGATGGACTGCCAGGAGCAGTTTAATCCAACTATAATTTATTACTGGTTGAGGTAAGAAAAGGAAGAAGGAGGATAGAGACTAGGAGTTAGGGATAGTATATGAAATCTAATAATGTTATTATAAATATCTAAATAAATCCTCCAAATCTAACTCTTCACAGAGTTTCTTCTTGTCCACCAAGGTAGACCTGCACTGAACTATGCTTACTGACTAAACAAAAGATAATTTATTTAACTATCTTATCCTAAGCTAAATTGAATCTCTATATTATTACAATGATTTATGAAACTCAAAATGTCAGTTTCTCTTCCCAGAGAAACTAAATGCTGTTCCTTTCTCTCGCTCATCTCCAAAGATGCAACTGCCTGTGTCAGTTCCCACAGACAGCTCTCTAGTTCTTACTGAGAAATAGGCCTCAAAATTAGACCTTTTCCCTCTGGATACTGAGAAGGGAAAACCCTCAGTCACTAGACTCTTGAAAAATGGTAAGTTTTCTTCCTCAACCTCCTTGATTATTTTCTGTAACTCCAACTGCCACCAATTGTCAAGCTGAGAGCTCAAGCCAGCCACTCCTGTTCCCTTTGAATGCCAGAGAATATTGAGTCCAGAATCCTCCCTTCACTGGGTTTTATTCTGTACCCTTAAAAAGCCAGAAAAGAACTCTCTCTGTTCCTTCTTCTTAAAGGGTACAGTGTAAAAGTCACTAACCCCTTCTCTGACCTAAAAACCTTCTCTTATTGAAACTAAATAAAATCCTTATCACAACAATGGGCAAGTCATACTCTGCTTTAAAACAAGGCCATTGGGCTCAAAGATTCTTGGGTTTGTCACCAGTTCTGCTGGATCTCTCTTTTATTGTGGGCAGCCATTTCAGATTATATGAATGAGTTTTTTTCCACAAGTTGCACTCATGAGGGTCATATATTATCAAAGGAGCCATTTTCCCACTTTGCTTTTGTTATATGCCACATCAATAGGACAGATGGAGCCCATCTATCTGATCACAACTGCTATCAATATATGAGAGATTCATAGAGTCTCAAATTCCAGGTTGATTTTAACTTATCTTCCAAAGTAACTTTCACATATTGGATTTCTTCAATTCCACTTGCTGATCTTTTACCCACCCTTCACTTTCTGTGCTAAAATGGATAGAGGATAATTGAGTAATAGATATCTGGCAAATAATATGAAGTATAGCATCACTATGACAACATTTGTCTGTGCAAAGATCCACCTCAACACAGTAAGGGACAGGTCACATTACCATATATCCTCTGCTACTGTTTCTTCTTCCTTGTAGCTATGTAAAGAATTCCTATGAGGTTTGGTAATTTTATGTCTATATCTGCTCAGCATACTCTACTTTTTCCTAAGAATGGTATGGAACTTGTGGTTTGGCTTACATAACCTCATCAGAAATAGTATATGATCATTTTATATACTAAGTGGACAAACTGGTAATTACAATCTAGGTATCAGGTGGCATGTATATGGCAAGAGATCTAGACCTAAATCAGTGGCAACTTCTGCAGTACAGAAATTATTCTGGGTTTGGAATGATGGAAGTAATAGATTCAATTAGGAACATCTCTGCTGAGGCTGAGAAATTGGCTCAGGATATAGTTCAAACCATTTCTTGAACTTCTAAAGCTATTTCCTTCCTCCAAGAAGAAATTGACTTCTTAGAAAAATCAAACAGACCCATTTAGTACTAGATATTCTTACTGCTCTTTCTTAGGTGGGTATTGGGGGACTTGTACTCTGATTAATCAATCTGGATGCTTTAACATGAATAGGTCAGGGGAAATTATTACAAATATCCAAGAGCTCCAAAGGATTATTAATGACATATTCAGCAAATTGCAAGGGAGATTCATTCGATGTCTGATGGGATATAGTAGAATCTTTCTTGGCTTTAAGGAAGTGGGATATTAGAAATTCTAGCCAAATCAGTCTTTTTATTTCTGTGGATTATTATCATTTTCAAACCTTGCATTAGCTGTTATACTAAAGCCTAAACCAAGCTTTTGCTAGGGGAAAAACTTATGTATATATGTCCTGAGGATAACTGTAGTAAAGAGCTATTAGACTTGATTTTTAAGTAATCAATGTTTCTTTCAAATACATATATTTAATTATTATATTTCTAAATTGGGTTTGGGAAATTAATTTTTCTTATGATTTTTTGTTACTTTTAAGACATGATTCTTTGTTTGAGTTTATGGAACTGTTTAATTTTTTTTTTCATTTTTTAGGTCTATGAGTCTTGACAACATTACATGAGCCTACTCAACAGCCTAGACCAGCATTGGCAAATGTTTTTGAGATTATGTGGCCAAAATGCAACTCAAGCTGCTTCTGAGCTCTCCACATTACCCTAGACAGCAGAGGGAGGAAATGCTCACATAGGGCAACTGGAAAGTGGGTAAAGGCATGGAAAAATGTCCTCAGGGGCAGTGGAGAGGGGTAATGGAGCAGCAATCCCCATAACACCTGGCACCCATGCCACAGTTTCACCAGCATGGGCCCATACTATTAAAATCTTCTATTTGTGATTGAATGTTATGGGACTATAAGTGATATCATTTGAGTCTGATTCCATATGTACTAACAAGGGAGTGCTGTTAAGTAGATGATGCCAACAGCTCCTTTGGGGGTGCCATATGTAAGCTTTAAGGTGAAGAGCTATCTCTACTAAAGTCTAGAAGTGCAACTTAGGCAAAGGATGCAGTAGAATTCATCTGGCTTTTTTTTAATTTTAATTTTTTAGAAAAATTTTCCATGGTTACATGATTAATATTCATCTCTGACTATGGTAGGATGAAATTCATAACATCATAACACACTATCTAAATGTTTTGTAATAATGGTAAAAATAAATTAAAATACATGGTGCTTATAAATCTAATCTCATTAATAAAGAATTCAAATTATTTCTTACTTTAAAAAAATGCCTATATTTTCAGTTACTTATTTTTAGCTGTTTATAATATCAAGCAATCTTTTCTTAATAATTTTGTCTGTAGAAGCACAAAATTGCTTTTGTAAATTTTAAATTGCACCATTAAAATTTTTGTTTTGAATTGATGTTTTTCCAAAAATCATTGAAACATCTTTTTACAGACATCTTCATTTTATGAAGCAAAAACTGAATTTGCTTGTTGAGTCCAAACACAGACATCTTGTTTCTCAAATGGGTCTCTTTCTCTGATTTATCCTAAGAAGCTAGCCCACATTAGACCACTTCATTGTTTCTCTTCATATATGTGATATTTACTGAATGAACTTTCTGGCTTCAAAGTATATATACATATATATATATATATATATATATATATATCTGTGTGTGTGTGTGTGTGTGGTGTGTGTGCGTGTGTGTGTTAATTCTTTCCTCTTCATGATTTTTCAAAAAAATTTCCCTAAAAACTAACACAAATAACAGCAAGACAATATTTGAATTAGAAAGAATTTCTGATATATCTTGAGTGCACTCACAAAAATTGAAAAAGGGAAAAAATAAAAGTTTTAAGCAACATAGTCTATTTTTTTCTTCTCTTTTAATTTCTTCACTATGTTAAGGACTAAACCTAATTCCAGAGGGAAGTAAAAATTTTAACTAAACTCAAATCCATATCATATTCTAAATTTGGTCAAAATATATTTAAATAGAAGTGCACAAATTCCATTTCCTTGGTGCTAAAAAATGCTACTTATCTACAGGTGACATAATTAGGACCATAACTAAAGAAACTTTTGTGAGATATCTCTTTTCCTTTAAAGTAAACCTAGTATTTGTTAAAAACACACCTGCTAGGCAGCCTCAGAGACATTGTTATTTTTGAATCCACAGAAATGATACTGCTTTGTCTCCATTAATATAAAGAATTACATAGCCTTTCTGAGTACTACTTCATCCATTAACAGACTTACTTTGCAATATTCTTTTAAATGTGTTAAATCAGATTAAAATAAAAAATAATTATATTAGTAGGACCTCTTGTCTGAGGTTTGTAAAGCACTTTCCTTAAATAGACTCATGAATTCATCTCTGCCAAGTATTCCTTTCTCCATTTTCTAGCAGCCAATTTGAGAGGCAAAGCAAAAAAAAAATAAAGGGGAAAGTACTCAAGTTGGAATGAGGAAGAACTAAATTTAAATTTTGCCTCAGATTTTTAAATAGCTGTGTGTCTCTGTGCTAGTTACTTAATCTTTTAGTTTCAATTTCCTCACTGGTTAAAGGAGGATCCCAATAGGATCTAACTCTTATAGTAGTTATAATGATCAAATGAGAAAGTTCTTTACAAACCTAAAAAGTGGTATATGAGTGGTAGGTATTATTATACTATTATTGTTGAAGAAGTCTTATTGGCTTTATGGTCAGGAAGACTTGGGTTCAAGCCCTCTAATATAGACTAGGAATGTGCCACATGAGCAGAATCCCTCCATTGCTACCCTCAATATTAGAGAGGCTGGGAACATTACTTCAATGTGAGTTGTAAAGACATGTAGTGGAAATACAACTGGTTCCAGTCTATAACCTCATGGGGTGGATAGTATCTTCATTGATTGGAGAATAATCAAGAGACTGTGACTTCATATATTTAAAAAATCAGATGTAGAAGCTCAGCATTAATGTTCTGAAGAGTAAGGAATTACCATGGGAAATGATCAGAGGGACTTAGCCCATCAAAAGCTGAGGTAAGGACTCAGCTAGTAGCAGCAGGCTCTGGAGGTAAATTTGGTGGATTTAAGGTAATATATAAGTGGCACCAAGTTTGAACCCTGCCCTCATTCCAGGGATGAGGAGATAGCAGAGGAAAGAATGTATTCAAGAAGCATTTGGTGTGAGAATGAAGTTAGGATTCTACTGTTTTGAATATTATAAAAATAAACACCTATTTCTAAAAGTTAACTGATACTCAATGTAATTAGAACTAAGTGCTTGAATTAACATCTCATTATGTGTGTGCATGCATGTATGGGTGTATGTTTGAGTGATGGGGGATTCAAACTCTGATTCATTATAGAAGATATATCCCAAACCCCTCATGGACACCCCAGGATGAAGGAGTGAGGGCTAAACATACTAGCTATGACAGTTATGTAATTAAAGACAAGATACCTAAACTTTCATTAGCCAGATTAATGTTTTGTGAGTAGATATTATAGCAGTTATGAATATGGCTTGGTAAAAGGAGTTTTGATCATTTGACTTCCCCATACCTCTGAAAATATATGTAGGGATAATATACATACATGGCTATACATGCATATGTATGCATGTATCACACACATTACATACTCATATACTTACACATTTACATACATACATTTGTATTTATATGTCAATGCATGTGTATACAATATATATGCTTATTACTTTATCCACATTTCAGGAGGGCAAAATGCATATAAGTACACTTCTTTCCCATCTATCATATTGTCATATGTACACACAAAGACATTAATGTATCTGCATGTATATAATACACACATACACATAAATATTTCCATGTGTGTATATGGTACATGCTTTTAGAATAGTTTTGACTGCCATAGGTTAAAACTACACTAATACTTTTGTAATACCCTATATGCATATAAAATTAATGCAGGTATATATGTATATGTATATACAAAAATATATATGTATTACACACAAACACAGATGCTTATATACAGTGTATACCCAAGGGGACAGAGATAGAGTCTCTGATGTATGTGTATATGTATATATAATATACATTCATATATATTCATATGTATTTAAACATTCATGTGTATTTACATATTCATATAGATACAAACATATGGGTATATGCATATTTTTTTCCTTTCTCTCTTTCTTTTGTCTTGATGGTAATGAGTCAAATGGAAGAACTGAGGGTATGAATGAATGTAATCAAAAGCTTTTAAGACATGGAATTATTTCTTGGCTAGTTTTTCAACCTGCACTTTCCTTTTAAGTGTTAGATCCCAAGGGGACTACAAACTTGCATTTTAGAAGCAACCATATCAGTGTCTATTTTGACCACTACAACTCATGAGCCACCATTGGTGTGGTTCTCATTATCAATTTGTGAATAGACCTGATTAGCTATGGCATTAAATAAGTAAATTAATTTGGGTAGAATGGTCATTTTTATTATGTTAAATCATCCTACCCATGAGCACTCAATGTTTTTCCAATTGTTTAGATCTAGTTTTACTTTTTTGGAAAGTCTTTTGTAGTTATGTTCATATAATTCCTGTATTTGTTTTGGTAGATAGATTCTTAAGTATTTTATATTGTCTAGGGTAATTTTAAATGGTGATTCTCTTTCTACCTCTTGCTTCTGTGATTTGTTGAAAATATATAGAAATGCTGATGATTTATGTGCATTTACTTTGTATCCTGCAACTTTGCTAAAGTTGTTGATTATTTCTACTAGCTTTTTAGTTTTTGTACAAAGAAAAACAATGCAACCAAAATCAGAAGGGAAACAACAAACTGGGAAAAATCTTTATAACAAAAAAATTCTGACAGAGGTCTAATTACTCAAATATACAAGGAACTAAATCAATTGTATAAAAAATCAAGCCATTCCCCAATTAATAAATGGGCAAGGGACATGAATAGGCAATTTTCAGATAAAGAAATCAAAAGTATCAATAAGCACATGAGAAAGTGTTCTAAATCTCTAATAATTAAAGAAATGCAAATCAAAACAACTCTGAGGTACCACCTCACACCTAGCAGATTGGATAAAATGATATCAGGGGAGAGTAATGAATGTTGGAGGGGATATGGCAAAATTGGGACATTAATGCATTGCTGGTGGAGCTGTGAACTAATCCAGCCATTCTGGCTGGCAATTTGGAATCATGCTCAAAGGGCTATAAAAGAATGGCTGCCCTTTGATCCAGCCATACCATTGCTGGGTTTGTACCCCAAAGAGATCATAGATAAACAGACTTGCACAAAAATATTTATAGCTGTGCTCTTTTTGGTGGCAAAAAACTGGAAAGCCAGGGTATGCCCTTCAATTGGGGAATCGCTGAACAAATTGTGGTATATGTTGGTGATGGAATAATATTGTGCTCAAAGGAATAATAAACTGGAGGAATTCCATGTGAACTGGCAAGACCTCCAGGAATTGATGCAGAGTGAAAGGAGCAAAGCCAGAAGAACATTGTACACAGAGACTGATATACTGTGGTAAAATTGAATGTAATTGACATCTGTACTAGCAGCAATGCAATGACTCAAGACAATTCTGAGGGACTTATGGAAAGGAACACTACCCACATTCAGAGGAAGAACTACAGGAGTAGAAATACAGATGAAAAACAACTGCTTGGACACTTGAGTTGATGAGGACATGATTGGGGATGTAGACCTGAAAAGACCACACCCATGTAACTATCAATAATGTATAAATAAGTCTTGACTGACCACACATAATAAAACCAGTGGAAATGCAAATTAGCTACAGCTGAGGGGGGCGGGGGTCGAGGGGGTAAAGGGAAAAGTAAAAACATGAGTTATGTAACCATGGAAAATTTTTCTAAAAATAAAAAGTTATTAAAAAAATTAAATTAATTTAACTTAAATTAAAAAGACTCTATATAAAGCATTTTGTCCATTAACAAGGATACTCTTTTCCATAAATGCATATATATCCACTATAGCTGACAGGGGAAGAATGAGGTACATTAGTTAAGGCTATATAAATTTGGGAAAGGGTAACAGAAAACTTTTACTTCATGGCCTGAAACTCCCCGACTTTCTTATGATATTCTCTACATAGCTCCTTTTGTTGGGTGGATTGCTTGGGTGGATTGTTCAGTTGAGCTTCCCTAATCTACTCTATTTTTAAATTCATAGCCAGAATTATGTTCTGGTCCCAATGTTCATTTAAGTTGTTTCTTCATTTTGGTTTTTATGTCTAAAACTGTCCTTGACAAAATTTTTGTTCCTGGCTTGAAGCATTAGCATTTTTGTTTTTTAGTAATTTCAATTGCATGTGACTTCACTTCTCTATTTGGAGCTTTTTTAGCAAAGATCCTGGAGCTCTTTGCCATTTATTTCACCAATTCATTTTATAGATGAGAAATTGAGGTAAAAAGGGTTAAGAAGCTTGTCCAAGGTCACACAACTACTTAGTATATGAGTCCAGATTTGAACTTATAAAGTTGAGACTTTCTGACTTCAGTTATCTAGCTACCCCAATATTAGCACTATCTCCTACTGGTTAGGTATGAGGACAGAAAAAGTTTCCCCCTCTTTCTCTCCTTACTACAGATACATGATTTTTCTTCAACAAAGGACTTTAAATAGAACTTCTAAAAATCATACAGCTATATTAAGTCCACAAAGGCATGATTATTGTTTGCTCAGCAAATTATCCTTTTCCCTTCTTGACCAATTTAAGAGATTCGCACATCATGAAGGTACCATGCAATATGTACATATCCAATTTACATAATAAAACCTCACCATGTGTGACTACTTTTTGAGGTAGCAAGAGAAACTCTATTCCAGAGGTGTTAAACATGTGGCTCTAAACACTCCTGAGAATAGCCTGAATAAGATTAAAATGTAACTGTGAAATATTTAATAAAATTAATAAAAGTCCAATAAAATAAATATATATTATATTTAAAAAACTAAATCAGTGTGTTTACTGCAGTGATCCTTATGTGGTTTAGTGGTACTCATGTATATGTGAGATTGACACTCCTTCCTAACAACATAGCACAAACTGGGTAGTGACCTACTTATCCTTACATTCATAAGTCCCTACCTATTTGTTGCTTTGATACCTGTAATAAAAATAAAAAAAATCCTAGTTAACTATATTCATTAAAAATTCCTACTATATATAAAATTTTTAACATTTTTAAAACCCTTATCTTTCATCTTGAGTCAATACTGTGTATTGGCTCCAAGGCAGAAGAGTGGTGTAATAGGTATAGGCTGTAAAAGCAGATTTGTGTAAACATGTTAGGGAAAGCCTTTGCTGAAAGTCATGGACTTTCTGAATAGAATGCAGGGGGTAGGGAGGAGAGTGCTGTGCAACGGACAGACTGCTGTGCTGTGAGGGGTTCAGAGCAGAAGTGCAATCTGCAGTCCCTTTTGACCTGGGATCTTGGAGAGTGGTGAAGTTTGAAAAGGCAGAAGACATAAATCCTGCAAGTCATCTCTGAGTAGGGAAGTGGCCTGTGATCTGGTGGACAGTTTGCAGATATCTCTCCCTACCTGGTTACTTCGGATCATCGACTGTGGAGGAGTTGGTTCCTGGTATCCTGAAAACATCTCTGGAAGAGTTGTGAGACCCCACATTATTCAAGCCCTCTTTCTCAGGTCCTTATCCAAGCTGTCAAAACCTGGCATTAGCCAGGTTGGCTAAGGAACTTACCCTTTTTGATTCCAGTTCTGGGCAGTTACATATAGTTTAACCTAATCCCATCTCCTATCCCCTAATATTACAATTAAACTGTTTCCCTGTGTGTTTTCTAGTACTTTGAAGTCCTCATTGAATATATTTAAAACTTTGAGCTTATTCCAGGCTGGGTGGGACAGAGTGACAGTCAGGCTTACCTGCCATTTTTGTCAACAGTCATTCCCCTTATATTTAATCCTGGATCCCTAGTTTGTAAAGTCTTACACATTGTCCCTTCCTGTCTCCTATCCACCCCACTGAACTCACAAATAATATTTAAGTTAAAGCCTCTGGTTTTCCCCATAATAGTTGTCAGGGCTAGACAATGGGGGTTAAGTGACTTGGCCAGGGTCACACAGCTAGGAAGTGTCTAGGGCCAGATTTGAACTTAGGGTTTCCTGTCCTTAGGCCTGGCTCTTAATCCACTGAGCCACTCAGCTTTTAAAAATTTTATTTTGAGATCTAAATTCTCTTTCAATGCCTGCATTGAGAAAGCAAGCAGTTTGATATAGGTTTTACATGTATCATCATGCAAAACAAATTTCCACATTATTTATGTTGTGAAAGAATTCACAGAAGGAAAAAATACAAGAAAAATAAGAAATTTTTTTAAATAATTTTTTTTATTTTTAGAAAAATTTTCCATGGTTACATAATTCATGTATTTACTTTACCATTCACCTCCTAAACCCCCTGCCCCCCTCCACTGCTAGTGTTTCTAGTACAATATTAAATAATAGAGATAATGGGCATCCTTGTTTCACACCTGATCTTATTGGGAAGGCTTCTAATTTATCCCCATTGCATATAATGCTTGTTGATGGCTTAAGATATATACTGTTTATTATTTTTAGGTAAGGACCTTCTATTCTTATACTTTCTAGTGTGTTCAGTAGGAATGGGTGTTATATATTGTCAAAGGCTTTGTCAGCACGTATTGAGATAATTATGTGGTTTTTGTTGGTTTGCTTGTTGATATGGTCAATTATGTGGATGGTTTTCCTAATGTTGAACCATCCTTGCATTCCTGGTATAAATCCCACCTGATCATGATGAATAACCCTCGTGATCACTTGTTGGAGTCTTTTTACTAGTATTCTATTTAAGATTTTTGCATCTATGTTTGCTAAGGAGATTGGACTGTAATTTTCTTTCTCTGCATTTGATCTACCTGGCTTTGGAATCAGTACCATATTTGTGTCATAAAAGGAGTTTGGTGAGATTCCTTCTTTGCCTATCATATCAAATAATTTGTATAGTATTTGGATTAATTGTTCTTTGAATTTTTGATAGAATTCACTTGTGAATCCAACAGGCCCTCACGATTTTTTCTGAGGGAGTCCTTTTATGGCCTTTTCAATTTATTTTTCTGATATTGGATTATTTAAGTATTCTATTTCTTCTGCTGTTAATCTAGGCAATTTATATTTTTGCAAATATTCATCCATATCACCTAGATTGCTAAATTTGTTGCTATATACTAGGGCAAAATAGTTTTTAATTATTGCCATAATTTCCTCTTCATTAGAGGTAAGGTCTCCCTTTTCATCTTTGATATGATTCATTTGGTTTTCTTCTTTCCTTTTTTAATTGGATTAACCAGTACTTTGTCTATTTTATCTGTTTATTTTCAAAATACCAGCTTCTAGTCTTATTTATTAATTCAATAGGTTTTTACTTTCAATTTTATTAAGTTCTCCTTTGATTTTTAGTATTTCTAATTTAGTTTTCATATGAAGATTTTTAATTTGTTCATTTTACAGTTTTTTAAGATGCATGCCCAATTCATTAACCTCTGCCCTCCCCAATGTTTTAATATGTGCACTCAGTGATATAAATTTTCCCCTTAGAACTGCTTTGGCTGCATCCCATTGGTTTGGGTAAGATGTCTCATCATTGTCATTGTGTTCAATGAAATTATTAATTGTTTCTGTGATTTGTTCTTTCACTGAATTATTTTGGAGAATCATATTATTTAATTTCCAATTAGTTTTTGGTTTGCCTCTCCATGTATTCTTACTAGTAACTATTTTTATTGCATTGTGATCTGAGAAGTTTGCATTTATTAATTCTGCTTTTTTGCATTTGCTTTCCATGTTTCTATGCCCTATTCCATGGTCTATCTTTGTGAATTTCCATGTGCTATTGAAAATAAAGTGTATTCCTTTTTGTCTCTATATATTTTTCTCCATATATCTATTAACTCTAATTTTTCTAGGATTTCATTCATCTCTCTTATCTCTTTCTTGTTTATTTTTTGGTTTGATTTATCTAGATCTGATAGGAGAAGGTTGAGGTCCTCCACTAGTATGGTTTTAATATATATTTCCTGCTTGAGCTCCACTAGCTTCTCCTTTAGAAATTTGGAACCTATACCATTTGGTACATACATATTGAGTACTAATATTTCTTCATTGTTTATACTGCCTTTTATTAGGATGTAGTTACCTTCCCTTTCTCTTTTACCTTATCTATTTTTACTTTGGCTCTGTCAGAGATCATAATAGCTACCCCTGCCTTCTTTTTCTCATTTGAAGCCCAAAAGATTTTGATCCATCCTCTCATTTTCACTCTATGTATGTCTGTCTGTGTCATGTGTGTTTCTTGTGGACAACATATGATTGGGTTTGGGTTTCTATTCCACTTTGCTATTTGCTCCCGTTTTATGGGTGAGTTTATCCCATTTACATTCAGAGCTATAATTATCAGCTGTGCATTCCCAGACATTTTGATTCTCTTTCCTAGTCCTGTCCTTTCTTCTTTCACTGTTTCCTTCTATACCAGTACTTTGTTTTTAATCAGTTCCTATAATCCCCTCCCTTGTTTTACTTCCCTTTATCCCCCCTCCCTTTTCATTCCCATCTTATTGTCCTTTAAAGCCACGTGACACCCCCCCCAAGCCCTCTCCCTCACTAGTATTGCTTCCCTCCCCACCAGTCAGTTTGTTTCCCTTCTACTTCTCTATAGGTCATGAATCAATTTTCTGCCCCTATGGATGTGATTGTTCTTCTCTCTTTAAGTTGATTTCAATTCACTTAAGTATTGAATATTACCTCTCTCTAACCTCTTTACCCTGACAGTGTATTGTTATTTTTCCCTGTTAGTCCCAAGCATTTCTTTATGGAATATAAATTTATTACTTTTTGTTTGTTTTCCTATTTTTCTTATTATTATCTTCTTCCCCCCCAGTTTTGCATGTGTTTATACCTACAAACATACATACATATTTATCTATCTATCTATCTATCTATCTATCTATCTATCTATCTATCTATTTATTTATTTGTTTGTTTGTTGGTGTGTTTATTTATTTATTTGTTTGTTTGTTTGTTTGTTTATTTGTTTATTTTTATATCTCTTAATATTTCATCCTATACAGTTTATCCCTATTCCCTCTATGTAAAACTTTTTCTAGTTACCCTGTTGGTAATAATAATTTTTAATATTTGCCAATACCTTCTTTTCTTCTTGGGATATAAATTGATTGAACTTGTTGTGTCCCTTAAAGAAAAGAATGTTTTTCTCCTTGTCCCATTATCTTAATTACCTTATGTTGATTCTCTTGAGTTCTGGGTTTGGACAGCAAACTCTCCATTTAAGTCTGGTTTTTTTCTTGATGAATGTTTGGAAGTCCTAAATTTTATTGAATGACTGTACTTTCTCCTGCAATAATATAGTTAGTCTTGCTGGATAGTTGATTCTTGGTTGTAGACCCATTTCTCTTGCTTTCTGGAATATTGTGTTCCATGCCTTCTGGCCCTTCAATGTAGATGTAGCCAGATCCTGTGTTATCCTAATTGTAGTTCCCTGATATGTGAATGACTTCTTTTTAGCAGCTTGTAATATTTTTTCCTTGGTCTGGTAGTTTTTGAATTTGGCTATAATATTCCTGGAAGTTGTCTGTTGTGGATTAAATGTATGAGGTGATCTGTAGATCGTAGCAATTTCTACTTTTCCGTCTTGTTCAAGAATTTCTGGGCAATTTTCTCTGATAATTTCTTGTAAAATACTATCTAAACTTTTTCTTTTATCATGATGTTCTGTTAAACCAATAATTCTTAAGTTGTGTCTTCTAGCTCTGTTCTCCAGATCTTTGGTTGAATCAATGAGGTGTTTCATATTCTCCTCAAATTTCTCATTTTTTAAATTTTGTTTAATATATTCTTACTGCCTTGTGAAGTTATTTGCTTCTAGTTGTTGAGTTCTGTTTTTAAAGACTGAATTTCATCCCTGGCTTTTTGGTCGTCCTTCTCTTTCTAGTAAGATTTTCTTTGTAGATCATATTTTGCCTTCTTTGCTTCATTTTCAAGCTGGCCAATTCTGGCTTTTAATACTTTATTTTCTTGTTTTAGCTTGTATTTCCTTTTTCATATTTTCTTCAGCCTCTCTTGATTGCTTTTTGAGTTCCTGAAGTTCTTGAGTTAATTGAGTTTTAAATACTTGATTTAATTGAATTTTGAGATCTTCCAAAGCCTGTGTCCAGTTAGCTGGAACTACTGCCTCTTCTTCTATTTCTGTTTCATTTGCTCTCTTTTCACTTCCTTGAAAGAAGCTGTCAATTGTCATGTCTTTTCTCTTTTTCTGTTGGTTCCTCATGTTTTTTCCCTTCCTTGTTCTGCTAGTTTCAGCAGATGTATTTAATGATCTTTGATGAAAGATCCAGTTGGTAATGGAGGTTTATATTTACTTTCTCTGCCCTCTGAAGACTTCTTGTCTGTTCAATTGTTGGGATTAATCCTCTATTGATTGGATTAATTTTACTCCTTTATCTGCCCTAAGGCTAAAACCTTGAGGGGAGGGAAAAACAAACAAACAGAAAAACAAAAACAAAAACAAAATGTGGGGTTACAAGGAGTGTTTTTGCTGAACTTAGCTCTCCAGCAGTGGGCCCCCCCCTGTGCTGACTGCTGTGTTCTTGAAGCCTGCATTCTCTATCTCAGTATGAGGAAGCCAAGATGTCTGCTGTCTGGGGTTTGGCTCTCTCTAAGCCACCATCTTCCATGCATTTTTTCTGTATTTCTCTGGTTTTCTCCTCCAGTCACCTCTCCAGTGCCTGTGTTTGACTCATTGAGTCTGATGCCAGCAAGGCCCTCTCCCCCAACTAGTGAGCCCAACAGCCTGAGATTTCCCAGGCCCCTAGAGACTCCGCACAACATGTGGGGGAGGCATCCTAGGATCTTGGGATTTCCCTTCTATCCCCTCAGATCTGATAGTTTAAGAATTGAAGCCTTTTTCTTGGAGTACCTCTTTAGTTATGCTGCAATAAGGTTCCCCCTGCTCTGTCCCTTTATTAGATTTGGTCCTCTTCCTTCTCAAAGCTCATTGTTTTCTATCTTGGTGTGTAAGGGTGAGGAGGTTTTAAGATTTGCTCCACCTATGCTGCTATCTTCCTGGAAGTCTCAAATGGCAGGAATATTTTTAAAAAAATAATTTTCAATCTACATTCAGAATCCACTGATTCTTCCTCTGGAAGTGGATAGGATTTTTCATGATGAGGCCTTTTTCAATGGTATTGGATTTTTGTGTTGCTGAGAATAAGAAGCTCATTCACGGTTTATCATTGTATGAATTGCTGTTATTGTGTAGATTTTTCTCCTGGCTCTTCTTTCTTTATTATGTATCAGTTCACATATGCCTTGTTGGATTTTTCTGAAACTATCATGCTCATTTTTTTTTGGTGCCAATTTTAAATATTTTTATTCTCCAGGACAAGAATTGCATTTTCACTTGTTTTCATGCAGTACTGATGAAATACAATGTTGTTCTCTTCTCCCTCTGCACATACTTAAGTATTCAGAATGCCCAATGTACACAGTAGCTTAAATGTTACTTTTTAAACTGCTACTGCCTTGGCTAAAAATTTGAGTCCTTCCATTTTTGGAAAGCTGTGTGGAATGCTTTTTCTTCTGGTACATTTAGTTGACCTCTTCAATGGTAGGTCCAGAACAATCACCTTCAGATGGGGCTGTTCTACCTCCTGGGAACCCACCAGGCATGCCTCCTGGCATGCCTCCTACAATCTGGTACAACTTCATGATGATGGGATTGCAAACTTTTTACATTTTTTTCTGCTGAAGTTCAAATTCTTCCTTTTCAGCAGTCTGTTTCTTATCCAGCCAGTTGATTATTTCATTGCATTTGTCAAGGATTTTCTGTTTGTCTTCATCACCAATTTTGCCTTGCAGTTTCTTGTCCTCAACAGTTGCCTTCATTTTGAAAGCATAAGACTCAAGATAAATCTTGGAAGACACCTTGTCTGTCTGCTTCTCATCTTCAGCCTTGTACTTCTTAGTCTCCTGGACCATGTACACAATGTCTCCTTTGCTCAGATGACATTGGTGATAGTGATCTTGTTCTTGCCTGTGCTCTTATCTATCACAGAGACATTGAGGATGCCATTACCATCAATGTCAAAGATAACTTCAATCAGAAGGACACCCCTTGTGGCAGGAGGAATTCCTGTGAGCTCAAACTTGCCAAGTAGGTTTTTATCCTTTGTCATTGTTCTCTCACCTTATTAAACCTGAATAAACACATCAGGCTGATTGTCAGAGTAGGTAGTAAAGGTCTGAGTCTGCTTAGTGGGAATAGAGGTATTGGGTTTGATCAGAACAGTCAAGACTCCACCAGCAGTTTCAGTTCCAAGGGAAAGAGAAGTGACATCTAGCAGCAGCAAGTCCTGCACATTCTCAGATTTTTCTCTAGACAAGATGGCAGCCTGGACAGCTTGCACCATAGGCAACAGCCTCATCAGGATGGATACTCTTGTTGAGCTCCTTGCCATTGAAGAAATCCTGCAGAAGCTTCTTGATTTGGGGGATTAGAGTGGAACCACCCACCAAGATGATGTCATGAATCGGTGATTTATCTTGCTTGGCATCTCTGAGGGCCTTTTCCATGGGGTCCAGTGTGCCACAGAAGAGATAAGCATTCAGCTCTTAAAAACAGGCCTGAGTGATTGAGGTATAGAAGTTGATACCTTCATAGAGGGAATCAATTTCAATACTGGAAGAGAGGGCTTGCTTTTCATGAATGGTATCACAGCAAAATCATGCAACAAAACTTATTCAGCCATCACCCAATTGTTGGTAGTCACCTTGATTTCCAGTTCTTTGCCATCATAAAAGTGGTATAATTTTGTTTACATATGTCATTTTCCTTTTTCTTTCATCGCTTTGCAGTTCAGAACTCTGAGGAATACTGCTAGATCAAAATATAAGCAGTGTTTTAAAGCCCTTTGGGTATAATTACAAATTGCTCTCCAAAGTAGTTAGATCAGTGCATAACATGCATTAGTGTGTTAATTTCCCCACCCCACCCCTGACTTTTATCATTTTCATTATCTCTCATATTAATTAATTTCATAGCTGTGAGGTGATACTTCAGAATTATTTTAATTTGCATTTCTTGAATGAATAGTGATTTAGAGCATTTCTCATGTGATTATAGATAACTTTAATTTCTTCTCCTAAAAACAACTTGTTCATATTGACCATTTATAAATTATCTAATAAATTTGGCTCAATCTGTATTTGAGAAATGAGGCTTTTGTCATGGAAACTTTCTATAAAATTTTCCCAGACTTATTCTAATGTTGACTGCATTGGATTATTTGTACAAAATTTTTTTAACATCATCTAATCAAAATTATCTATTTTACATCCTATAATGCTCCCTATTTCTTGTTTGGTCATAAATTCTTCCTTTATTCATAGTTGCAATGAGAAAACTATTTCATTCTACTCTAATTTACTTATACTGTCACCCTTCATTTTTACCTTATCTTGATATATTATGTGAAATGTAGGTGAATACCTATTTTCTGTCAAAATGTTTTCCAGTTTTCCAAACAGTATTTTTTTCTGATAGAGAGTTTTTGTCCATTAAGCTTGGCTCTTTGGATTTATCAGAAATTAGATTACTATGGTTATTTACTATGTTTTTTATTTTATTTTCCCCATATTATATATTAACACAATTTTTAATAATCACTTTCTGATATTTTATGATTTTTGTTTTCTTCTTCCCATTTGAAAATGGTGGGTAATATGACATAGGTTATAGATGTGTTGTCATATATAAATTTTCATGTTTGTTATATTGTGAATGAAGACATGTATTCCTTACACTAGAGAGAAATTCATGGAGGAAATTAATTAAAGGGTGGTATGCTTTAATTTACATTCAGATTCTCTTAGCTTTCTCTATGAAATTGTATAATCTTTTTCATTATCAATGTCTTGGAGTTGTGTGTGTGTGTGTGTGTGTGTGTGTGTGTGTGTGTGTGTGATTGGCTCCTGTGAAGAGGGGAAGGGACAAGGATCCACCATAAAAGTCACAAAATCCTGTGGTTAAAGACATATTGTCTTTGAGAAGATAATGTGAAGAGGATGTCTTCTGGAGATAGGCTTTGAAGGAGATTTGCAGGAGACTGTGGCTTAGATAGTGGTCTTGGAGCTCAGCTTCAACTTAGACTGACTCCTAGACTACTTCCTTGGGTGATTGAATGGCTGACTCCTTTCCTAGTTTCCTAAAATACTGGCTTCTACCTTGGAGGAGGCCTTGTGGTTACTCACTACCAGTCCTCCTGGCTGAGGACTAGTATAATTATTTTCTCAAACCTCTTTCACATTCTTTTATTTTATTGTTTCCCCTCTTTTTTTGTAAACAAATTTCTGAATCAAGATAAAATAAATATTGACAACCACATAATTTCATAAAATTTTTATCCAACCACTAATTTTCACCTTTACAATAGTTAACTCACTGCAGTTTCTCTGTCTATATATACTTCTTCTAACTGCCCTAATAATGACAAAGTTAGTAGTTAAAAATTATCATCCTCTCATATTGGAATGTAAACAATTTAACTGTATTGCATCCTTTATAATCTATCTTTCCTGTTTGCCTTTTATTTTTCCTTTTAGTATTTTATATGAAAATCAAATTTTCTACTAAAATGCTTTTTTAATCAGAAATGCTTGAAAGTCATCAACTTCATTAAATATTCATTTTTCTCTCTGAAAGATTTTGCTAAGTAGGTGATTCTTGCTTATATTTCTAGCTCCTTTGCCCTCAATATTTCATATTCCAAGTCCTCTAATTATTTATTGGAAAGGCTGATAAATCATGTATTATCCTGACTTTGGCTCCATGACATTTAAAGTGTTTCTTACTAAGTGCTTGCAATATTTTCTCCTTGATTTAGGAGCTCTGAAATTTTACTTTAATAATCTTGCCCTGTTATACTCTTAACATAACTTTGACAATGGCTTTGAAATATTCTACAACTTCTGATTTTTATTCCAGAGTTCTAACTTTGGAAGGGTAGCTGACATTTTGTTTTATCCCAGGATGCTCACACATGGGGGAAAAGGAATACTTAATGTCACATGTTTCCCTCATTTCGGTTGTCAATTAGAAGACATCTTTACCAAGTTCTATCTCCTCCCATCTTTGTACCACTCTCTTATCTCCCCCCACAACAAACACATAACACTCCCTTATTCCCCCAGAATCCTGTGAACCATAGGACAACCATGACTGGGAAGGTCTTTCTATAAGATGAAACATATTTTGTTGGTCTAACTGTACCAAACTGGAACTGACTATCCTATATATACTTACTCAACCTCCCACACAACTGAATTTGCATTGGGTATCAGAATTCCTATTTATGGTTTTACTTCTCTTCTGATACTGAAGTCTTTGAGTCTCAATATAAACCACAAAAAAGACTGCTTTCTAAGCATATTTGAAAATCTAGGGAAACATTTTCAACTTCATATTCATTAAATCTTAAGCAAAAATATTTTATAATATTCAATATAAATTAGTAAATGATAAGAGGAAAAGTTGGGATTTAATAACAGATAAGCATGTCCAATAATTATGGCTATTTAATTGTTTGATTAACTTAAAGGAAAGAAAAAATCACAAGTTGAAGTAACAGACTTGGTTCCTTATTTTGCAGTCCTTTACTTTCTCTTTTACTTGCTTTCACCAATTGAGAAAACATACAAATTGAGCATTGAAAAGGGATGTAGAAATTAACATATCTAACCTTTTGAATTATAATGCAAAGTATATATTGAACAATAATATATGTATGTGTATATTACACACACACACACATATATATGTATATATATATATATATAACTGTTGTTATTAAAAATGAGGAAGGCAGATATTAAAAGGGTGAATAGTTTTTAATCAAAGCCATGCTGATAGAGATAAAATCATTAAACCACGCCTGTAAGTATCCAAACTGCAGCCTGAGCCATTTTTTACCTTTTGTATCTTTGTGCTCAGGTAGCTAAAAAAAAGTTCAAAGTTACTTCAGGAATCTTATCTCCTCTCTTACATCATCACACTTCCTGTCTGTCATGAGGAATCATGGCAAATGTAGTTTTAAGGACCCTCACAGGTCCACAGAAGTTTGTCAAACACTATATTGATACATATATTGAGGCTCAATCCTTCCAAATAGAACCCCAGGTGATTTTAACTAACACATTGCCCCCCTGTGATCCTTTGGGAGATAAATTTCCCCAATGGATCAGGAAAACATAATCAAATTAGGGTTTACAATAATTTAGAGATAAAAGGGAGAAAGAACAAAACCAATGTTCGGTACATTGACAAAAAAAACATTAAGGGGGCAGTCCCCCTTTCTGGCATAAACTGTCCATTCAAAATAAATGCATCCAACCCCCATACTTCAAAATCAACAGCAATCAAAGTTCAATTTTGGTCTTCATGATCAAGTGAAGGGTCTTTAGGCATCTTTTGGTGCATTCATCAAACATGTTCGTCATCTGGATTCTGGGGAGATGGAAAAATCCTTATCCTGAAATTATTCTCAAAGAATTTAAACTTTACATTATAGATTACAAAGCATACATTTTCTTCAGAGAATTAACATTACCCCCCTGAGGTTACTTCTAAAGGAGTAAAAATTGACTTGCAATATAGATTATAATTCAGACATTATGATTATAAAAACTTAACACACACACCCATGAGGAAAATTTTAACTAATACATTACTCCCCTGCAAAGGTTAGACAAGGATGCATGGCTGAGTGAGTCACGGGGGTGCATGAAATCAATTGGCAAAAGAAATAATAAAAATAATAAAAATAATAAAATTCAAAAAAAGGAGAAAAAATTAACTTGTGAATGAAATGTAAAATATGCAAAAAAATGTAAGGAAAATTATCTTAGGTTTTGAATCAAGGCCTAATTAAAGTGATTTAAGCAGTTTGCAATTACCCATTCAGGGCCAAGACTACAGAAAAATTGCCATTTTTTCTCTATATATAGAGGAAAAAGGGAAATGCCTTTCTTTGATCCGATTTTTCCCTGCACCTTCTCAGGGAATGAGCCATTAAATGATAGCCAATCTTAGGTGCTTCACTAGGAATTTAAGTTGAGGGGACCCATGTCCTCTAAAGTTTTAGAAAAGACTGGGACTCCAGGACTCAAACCCCAATTTTCAAGCCTTTCAAGTATTGGCATAGAACTCCTGCAATTCATGCAGATTCTCAGTCAAATCTCTGTAACTATGTGGCTCGGCACTTCTCCTGGAATCAGACAGAGAGGCATTAAATCAAAATCCCACAGTCTCAAGGTTCTTCAGGTGTTTGCATTAAGCTTATATCACTGCAAAATAAAAAAAAGATAAAGAATGATTATATATGAACTTCCAGTACAAGATGAGAAAAAGGAAAAATCAATTGCTCTAATTAAAAAATGTTTTAAAAATCAAATATATCTATATCTATATATCTATATATCTATATCTATATATCTATATCTATATCTATATCTATATCTATATCTATATCTAT
>NC_058132.1:219949692-219986059 GCF_016433145.1 Gracilinanus agilis
GTACTTTGTCTATTTTATCTGTTTTTTCAAAGTACCAGCTTCTAGTCTTATTTATTAATTCAACAGTTCTTTTACTTTCAATTTTATTAATTTTTCCCTTGGTTTTTAGTATTTCTAATTTAGTTTTCATTTGGGGATTTTTAATTTGCTTGCTATCTAATTTTTTGAGTTGCATGCCCAATTCATTGAACTCTGCCCTCCTTAGTTTGTTAATATATGCACTCAAGGATTTAAATTTCCCCCTGAGTACTGCCTTGGCTGCATCCCACAGAGTTTGTTAGGATGTCTCCTCATTGTCATTTTCTTCAATGAAATTGTTGATTGTTTCTATGATTCCTTCTTTGACAAATTTGTTTTGGAGAATCATATTATTTAATTTCCAATTAGTTTTTGATTTTCCTGTCTAGGTGCCCTTACTAATTATTTTTTATTGCATTATGATCTGAGAAGGTTACATTTATTGTTTCTGTTCTTTTGCATTTGTTTGCAATGATTCTATGCCCTATAACATGGTCAATCCTTGTGAATGTAACATGTGCAGCTGAAAAGAAGGTATATTCCTTTTTGTCCCTATTTATTTTTCTCCACATATCAATTAAATCTATTTTTTCTATGACTTCATTCACCTTTCTTACGTCTTTCTTATTTATTTTTCAGTTTGACTTATCTAGATCTGACATAGGAATATTTAGATCTCCCACTAGTATGGTTTTACTATCTATTTCCTTCTTGAGCTCTGCCAATTTCTCCTTTATGAATTTGGGTGCTATGCCACTTGGTGCATACATATTGAGCAGTGTTATTTCCTCATTGTTTATACTGCCTTTAATCAGGATGTAATGACCTTCCCTGTCTTTGTTAATCATATCTATTTTTATTTTCACTTTGTCAGAAATCATAATAGCCACTCCTGCCTTCTTGTTCTCATTTGAAGCCCAAAAGATTTTGTTCAAGCCCTGAACCTTAAACTTGTGTATGTCCACATGCCTCATATGTGTTTCTTGTAGAGAACTTATGGTGGGATTTTGGTTTCTAATCCACTCTGCTATTTGCTTCCTTTTTATGAGCGAGTTCATCCCATTCACATTTAGAGTTATAATCATCAGTTGTGCATTTGCTGACATTTTGGAATCTTCCCCTATTCCTACCCCCTTTTTCCTCATACTTTTTCCTTTCAAACCAGTGGTTTGCTATTGAGCTGATATCCCTTATCCCCTCCTTTGATTAACTTCCCTTTAAACCCCTCCCTTATTTTTCCCCCTCTTTTTGTTTTTAAAGGCCTTATGAATTTCCTCCCCCTTCTCCCCTCCCTTTTTTTGACCTCCCCACTCCTCTGCTCCCCTTGGTTTATCCCTTCTAACTTTCTCAGAAGGGTTAGATAAGAGTTTTATGTCCCAATGGATAGTATAGCTACTCTTCCCTCTCCGGGTTGATTACACTGAGAGTAAGGTTTGATTATTACCTCTTAATGCTCTATTCCTCTCCTTTTTATAATAGTATTTGTCCCCTGTCCCTCCCATGCCCTCTTTGTGTGTAATAGAATATCCTATTTTCTTATTCACTCAAGTTTCTCTTGGTGTCCCCTGCTATTTACCCCCTCTTTCCCATCCCCTATGCCATCTTAGATTATTTAGTATTCCACCCTCACCCTGTGAATTATTCTTCTGATTACTATAATAGTGAATAATGTAATAGTGAATAGAGTTCACTACAGAGAATTATACATAACATTTCTCTACGTAGGAATACAGATCATTAGATCTCACTGAGACCCTTAAAAAGGCAAAATTTTAAAATTATAAGTTTTCTTTCTTTCCCCTCTGTTTCTTATTTACATTTTCATGTTTCTGTCGATTTTTGTGGTAGGATATCAAACTTTCCATTTAGCCCTGGTCTTTTCTGTGCAAATATCTGGAATTCTTCAATTTTGTTGAATGCCCATACTTTCCCCTGGAAATATATAGTCAATTTTGATGGGTAGTTGATCCGTGGTTGCAGGCCCAGCTCTCTTGCCTTTCTGAATATCGTATTCCAAGCCTTGTGATCTTTTAGTGTGGAGGCTGCCAGATCCTGTGTGATCCTGATCAGTGCTCCTTGATATTTGAATTGTCTCTCTCTGGCTTCTTGTAAGATTTTTTTCTTTTGCTTGGAAACTTACGAATTTGGCAATTATATTTCTGGGCGGTTTCTTATCTGGATCGAATGTAGTGGGTGTTCTATGAATCCTTTCAATGTCTATATTGCGCTCTTGTTGTAGGACTTCAGGGCAATTTTGCTGAATTATTTCTGTTAGTATGGAGTCAAGGTTTCTATTAATTTCTGGTTTTTCTGGAAGACCAATTTTTCTCAAATTGTCTCTTCTAGACCGGTTTTCTTGGTCTGTCACTCTCTCATTGAGATATTTTATGTTTCCTTCTATTTTTTCAATCTTTTGACTTTGTTTTATTTGTTCTTGTTGTCTTGAGAGATCATTAGCTTCTAATTGCTCAATTCTAGCCTTTAGGGATTGGTTTTCGGCTATAATCTTTCGGTTTTCGGCTATGATCTTTAGGTTTTTGGCTGTAATCTTCTGGTTTTTGGCTGTAATCTTCTGGTATTCCTTTTCAATCAGGTCATTTCTGGTGTTCAATTTGCTTATCAGTTCATTTGGTTTCTGAGCCTCACTTTCCATTTGCAAGATCCTACCTTTTAAACAGTTATTTTCTTGCCAGATCTCTTCCATTTTCCTCAAAATCTCAGTTTTGAACTCTTCCATATCTTGTGAGGAGTTTTCCTTATTTGAGGAGGGTCCAGATGCTTGTTAGTTCTCCTCCTCTGTTTGCTCGGTTGTCTGGATTTTCTCTGGGTAAAAGTTGTCAAGTGTTAAAGACTTCTCTTTCTTGTTGTTAATCTTTTTCTTCTGAACTTCCTGAGATTGGGTACCCATCGTTAGCCCAGCAGCTTCTCAGGTTTATCCTTGCTCTCAGGGTCTGTCTGCGGTCTTTTGGCTCCTGAGGTCTGATTTCTGGTTTTTTCCATGGTCAAGCCCCCTGGTGGACCCCCTTGCTTGATCCTCTGCTGGAGGTTTCTTTACAAGTCTCAGGGTGCTGCTTCCACTGTTGTATACCCGTCTGCACTGGTTCCCCACTCAGGGTTTCAGAGCTTTAGCTTGTGGCTGTGTCTGCCTCCACCCACGCCTCCGCCCGTGCCTGCGCCCTGAGCAAGCTTTCTGAGCCCTGTGTCCGTTCTCTGCGCCCTGCTCCTGTGCTCAGGGTTTGTGTTTTTTCTTTAGCTTTTTGGGGTCCTAAATCTTGCTGCTCTCAGGAACAGGCCCCAGATCTGCCAATGACTCGATGGGTGCCTCAAACTTGCTCTATTTCTTTTTAGCTGGCTTCAGTGCTATAGGTGTTTTGTGTGGAGGGGTTGGGGGTGGGGTGGTTGCTCAGCCCACAATTTAGTGAGAGCTGTTTCACCCCTTTATAGCATGGAAATGCCTCGATTCCACGTACCTTCCATGCTGTGCCCTGTTGTGGGGTTCCTCCTTTCGTCTGGACTTGTTTTTATGTCCCCTTGAGGAGTTTTGTGTGTTTTGGTCAGTAGAGGTTAAGAGCTGCTTCTTACTCTGCCTCCATCTTAACCCGGAACATATGTGATCCTTTTAATTCTTAATAATTACAGGTGTAGAAAGCATTTTATATCTATTCCCTTGATTCTGGTATCACATCCATGAATACACAATAAAATATTATGGCCACTTCATAAAGTAGGAAATTGAGATTTTGAGAGTCACAAATCTGAAATTTTAGAGCCTTAAATGGTCTGGAACATTTCAATAATTCTTGTCCTATTTCACATAATTCTACTTCATGCCTTCATTATTATAGCCAAAAAGGCTTTCTAGATAATCTCGATAGACTACATTCTCTCACTTCTATGTCAAATTACATATTATGTCATATTTGTAATGTGTTTTATCCTCTTCTCTAACTCATAAAATCCTTGCTTCTTCAAAGCACAATATAAGGACTATCTTTGATTCAGAAGTTCTTAAAAATCTCTACCATTGTTGATATCTTTCTTCTAGAACTTACAGTATATTTCCTCTGCATAAACTTAATATTTATTCTCTGTGTTACAATCCCCTCATGGAATAAAAATTCCTCTAGGGAATGAATACTTTATATATTTGTCTATTTCCAAAATGTTTAAATTGGGGCCTGGTATGCAGAAGAAGATTAATAAATGTTTAAAGAATTAAATTGAAATCATATCACTGCTAAGTGCAGGCATTGATATAAGAGCTCAGAGTTCTATGAAAGTCAAATGTATGGATTAAACTCTACCCTTTAACATACTTGAGTTTTACTGAATTTAGTCTATTCAAATAGTATAAAAACTGTTTTTTTAAATTAATTTCCATTGGAAAGGAGTTCAGAAGAGCAATTTTTTTGCAGCAAAACATATCATAACAGATGCTTTTCAATTACTGTACCTAGTCTTCTAATATCATTACTTGCTACTCTATGTCACAGACTCTCAAAATTTTATATTTTATTGAGCATGGGTCAGATGTTTAATTGCTTAACCTTTTGGTATACCATGTTCTCTGAACCAAAAACTGAATGTGACTTTATTTTGTTTGGTGTTATTAAACTATAAACAATATCACCATTGCTTCTTGGCAATGTGCCTGAATTAAATATCTTCCTTAATGTATTTCAGTCCTGCACCAGAAGGTTAGTTTCAAGTAATATGCTGACTGTGTACCAAATAAAATGAACTCCTTTTTCATTTTCTTTTTAAGCAATATTAATTTCTAAATATTTATTTAGCAATCTCATAGGAATGATGAGACTAGAGATCCATATTACTAAATATTAATTACTACTTTATGTAGTCCTAGGAAGAAGACATAATTTTATTAATACTCATAGCTTCTCCTTATTGAAATCATCCAGGAAAAATATTTTCAAAGCTTATCTGTATCTTAAAATTATTTCTTTTACACCTGTGTGTACTTCGACATGAAAATTTATATTTGGTTTTGGACATAAATTTCTTAAAAAGTATTTTTTAAAAATGATAAATTAAGAACATAATATTAATTATAAGTGATTAGTCATATAATACTTAAAATGACAATTTTCAAATTTCCCTAATTACCAAAACAATCATAATTTATAAAAAAAATGTTTATCTTATTTTTTAAAATGTGAGACTAAAATATTCAGACCAATTGTATAAGATTTCATTGGAAACCAGAAAAAAAAAGATCATAGAGTCAAATTATGGTTTGTTATTTAAACATATCTGACTCATTAAGATCCCATTAGGGGTTTTATTAGCAGAAATACTAGAGTAGCTTGCCATTTCCTTCTCCAACTCATTTTATAGAAGAGGGAACTGAGGCCAACGGGATTAAATGACTTTCCCAGAGTCACATAGCTAGTAAGTATCCAAGGCCACATTTGAATGTGAATCTTTCTGATTTCAGGCCTGGTACTCTATCTACTGTGCCACCTAGCTGTCCTTTATATGATAATACTTTAAATGAAAGCTGGTTGAAGTCTTAGAGGTGCCCTCACCAACCTACTCATTTTATAAATAAGAAAAAAAGAAATCCAAAGATGGCAAGTGATAAAACTCAAGTTCATAAAAGTAATAAATAAGTTACAAGAACAAAAGTTTGAACCTAGGTTTTTGGACTTCAAATCAGTCACTCTTTTGATTGTAACACAGAAAATTATTCATGCTCTGTCAAACAAATACATCATTCTCAGTGTCTTAGATCACTCTAAACCTATACTTATTGAGTTCAGAAGGCACCCAAACAGACAATTTCTCAAACATAACAAAACCACTCTGATTGGGACACCTGAGAAATGCAATCATATAAATTGTCATATGAATCTCTGCTATTTCAACTAATTCCATAACAGTCATATCTCTTCTAATTTATCTTCACAAAATTAAGGGAGAGACATATTAAATTTATATTAGTTCAGATTCCAAGAGTCTGAATTTGGACCCAACTCCAATCCCAAGGTATACTTCTAAGTAAGACAATCATTCAAGTAATATGGATCTTTCTTGTGTGTTTGAGGCAGAGGGACTATTATCTATGAAGCTTCAGAAGTAATTCATAGTTGGCTGAAGGAAGCAAAAGAGGTACAGGATGAAATGGAATTTAAATGCATTTTGTAGGAAAACAGGTAAAAACACCTTAGAAAAAGAGTACTAGAATTCCAGATCATCTTTTTTTTCACTTGGCTTTTTCATATTTATTCATCATCTTGTACTACTAAGCCTAGAGCATAACATAAATTAAAATCATCAAAGGCCAGTTAATATTATAATCTGGTCTACTTGGAGTACAAGTCAAGTTTTTTCATATACTCTCCTCCCCTCAATATATATTTTTAAAATTTTCTGGAGAGTTGCTATGCACACTCAATCTACCTCAATACTTTTAAAAAAATGAGCTTGTACCATATACACACAACTGAAACCTGCACAAATACTTTTGATATACATTGAGTGAATAAGTATAAGCATATGTAAATTCATATCCCAAATATAATAAAGATAATTAATTATATATTCATATATATGTATATACAAACACATAGGAATACATGTTGTTATGAGGGGTATTGAGCTGGTAACAAGCCTAGCAGGAGGTTGGAGTTGATTGTTATGAAGGAGTGAGCAAATTCAGTTGGGAATGAACTTGCTTTTAGTTCAAATCAAAACCCAGAAAGCTGAGTGCCCAGTGAACCTCACTGCTAGCTGCTAGACTCCTTTAAGATGTCAGGCAGCCAGCCCCTCTCTGCTGAGGAATCTGCCTCCTATTGCATGATGGCATACCTGCAGGAAGTGGATGTTTGAGCTTCCTGCCCTCAGCAATGGAGTTTTGTCCAACCTTAACAGCTCAGAATTCCCTCCTTGTTGCCTGTCTTCCTTAGCCTTTGGTGGTAAAGAAATGACCTTAGGATTCTCTGGTTGAAGGGTATGGGATTTGTTGACAATTGGGGAAGGAACAAGGCAAAAAGGTAAGAAGGCTTGATTTTGCTAATCTGTTGGTATGGTTTGGCTGGCTGAAGCTGGCAAACGTCCTAAGAATGTCTTGGCAGCCCAAGGGCTGACAGTCCTTGACCAGAGCTAAGCAGTCTCTGGTCAATAAATTGATTATATCTACTGGCTAATTTAGTTGATGTTGATAATAGATATTGTTAAGCTGGTGTAAAGATTGATCCTAAAACCCTACTCTAACCTAATTCTAAATTTCCACGTTCCACTACCCTTCAACCTTGGACCCCAGGGGAAAGGGGTAGTTGAGTGATCAGGATTAAGTCAGGGGAAAACAGGACCCAGGTTTGGATTTCCAGGGGCTTTTATACTCTCAGTTCAACTGCCAGTTGGCACCTGGCACATGGCGCATGCTACCTTCAATATTCCATCCAGGACAATTGAAAGGATTGTCTAAGCCAAACATGGCAATGATAAAACCTGCATTAAAATGTATGTATATGTATTCTTTTGTGTATGTGTGTAGATATTAATTTTCACATATTTTACTTGGAAATGAGTAGTTCAATTTATAATCTCTGTCCAAAAATGTCACTGCCTTGTTAGCATGATTTTGTAATGTTTTAAACTCTATTATGAATGTAAAGCTTCTCCCATCCTCTTTGTTACCTAATCCACCTCAAATTATGTAGTTTTTGCAAGGAGGAGAAGGAAATCTCTTCATATTCAAACATTTTTAATTGTTTATTTATTGTATTCATGGGTTGGCATTAGTAAAGAAGAGCTATCACTTGAGAGGGAAGCTTTGAAAAAAAAGAAAGAAAGCATCCTTTTTTTTCAAATAAAACTCTTCTAAAGCAACTTCTGCCTTTAAACTGTTGTCAGTGCATTCTGTCCACATGCCTTTAATAGATCTTGATTCTGAATCCTATTTCAAGTCCAGTGACTTTTCAGCAGTCACTACATAAACAAATACACATGTGTATATGTACACATAGAATATGTAGACATGTACATGCATGCACACACAAATGTACATTACAAAAAGAAAAATGAAAATGCATATACACAAATATTGTTAAGATTGTTCGTCCTACATTTTTGAAGAGAACAAATGACATCTCAGAATAATTTCTTATTTTATTTTATTTTATTTTTTAGAAAATTTTTTTCATGGTTATATGATTCATGTTCTTGTTCTCTCTCCCCCAACACCAAAACACACCCATAGCCTACACACATTTCCACTGGTTTCTTCATGTCTCATCAATTAAGACCTACTTCCATATTATTGATAATTGTTCTAGGATGGTCATTAACAGCCTACAACCAAATCATGTCCACATCAACCCATGCGTTCAAGCAGTTGTTTTTATTCTGTGTTTCCAGTCTTGTAGTACTTCCTCTGGATGTGGGTAGTGTTCTTTTCCATAAATCCTTCAGAATTGTCCTGGGTGATAGCATTACTGCTAGTACAGAAGTCCATTACATTCAATTTTACCACAGTGTATCAGTCTCTGTGTATAATGTTCTCCTGGTTCTGCTCCTTTCACTCTGCATCAATTACTGGAGGTCATTCTAGTCCAAAGTATTATTCCTTTGAGCACAATATTATTCCATCACAAGTATATACCACAATTTGTTCAGCCATTGCCCAATTGATGGGCAAACCCTTGTTTTTCAGTTTTTTGCCACCACAAAGAACATGCCTATAAATATTTTTGTACATGTCTTTTTCCCTATGATCTCTTTGGAGTACAAACCCAGAAATGGTATGGCTGGATAAAAGAGCAGGCATTCTTTTAGCGCTCTTTGGGCATAGTTTCAAATTGCTATCCAGAATTGCTGGATTCATTCACAACTCCATCAGCAGGGCATTAATGTACTAATTTTACCACATCCTTTCTAACATTCATTACTCTCCCATGCTGTCATTTAAGCTAAACTTCTAGGTGTGAGGTAATACCTCAGAGTTGTTTTGATTTGCAATTTTCTAATTATTAGAGATTTAGAACACTTTCTCATGTACTTATTGATAGTTTTGATCTCTTTATCTGAAAATTGCCTATTCATGTCCATTTCCCATTTATCAATTGGAGAATGGCTTTTTTTTGTACAATAGATTTAGCTCCTTATATATTTGAGTAATTAGACCTTTGTCAGAGTTTTTTGTTATAAAGAATTTTTTCCCAATTTGTTGTTTTCTTTCTGATTTTAGTTGCATTGTTTTTGTTTGTACAAAACCTTTTTAATTTAATATAATCAAAATTATTTATTTTACATTTTTTAACTTTTTGTAACTCTGGCTTGGTTTTAAAATCTTTGCTTTTCCAGATATCTAGCAAGTATACTATTCTGTGTTTGCCTAATTTTCTCATTCTTTACTTCTTTGTATTCAAGTCATTCTCCCATTCTGAATTTATCTTGGTGTAGGGTGTGAGATGAAGATCTCAATCTAATCTCTCCCATATTTTTTTCCAATTTTCACAGAAGCTTTTGTCAAATAGTCAATTTTTGACCCAAAATTTGGCTCTTTAGATAGATCATAGACTTTTTGCTGATGTCACTTACCCCAAGTTTATTCCACTGATCCTCCTTACTGTCTCTTAAGTAGTACCATATTGTAATGATGACCTCTGCTTTATAGGATAGTTTAATATCTGGTACTGCTAAGCCACCTTCCTTCGTGTTTTTTTTTCATTATTTCCCTTGATATTCTTGATCTTTTGTTATTCCAAATGAAATTCATTATAGTTTTTTCTAATTCTGTAAGAGTTTCTTGTTAGTTTTATAGGTATGGCATCAAATAACTAAATTAATTTGGGTAGAATGGTCATTTTTGTTATGTTAGCTAGTCCTACCTATGAGCAATCAATGTTTTACCAGTTGTTTAGATCTAGTTTTAATTGTTTTGAAAGTGTTTTGTAGTTGTCTTCATATAATTCTTGTATTTGTCTTGACAGATAAATTCCTAAGTATTTTATATTTTCTAGGGTGATATTAAATGAAGTTTTTCTTTCTACCTCTTGTTGCTATGATGTGTTGGAAATATGTAGAAATGCTAATGATTTATGTCCATTTATTTTGTATGCTGCAACTTTGCAAAAGTTGTTGATTATTTCTACTAGCTTTTTAGTTGATTCTCTAGGATTTTTAATATAGAACATTATATCATCTGCAAAGTGTGATAGCTTGGTCTCCTTAATGCCTATTTTAATACTTTCAACTCATTTTTCTTCTCTAATTGCTACTGCTAGTGTTTCTAGTACAATCTTAAATAATAGATGGTATAATGGGCATAGTTTTTTCACTCCTGATCTTATTGAGAAGGCTTCTAATTTATCCCAATTGCATATTAGGCTTGTTGATGATTTTATATATATATATATATGTATATATATATATATATATATATATATATAGTTTATTATTTTTAGGAATTGTCTCTCTATTCCTATACTTTCTAGTCTTTTCTATAGGAATGGGTGTTGTATTTTGTCAAAGCTTTTTTCAGCATCTATTGAGATAATCATATGATTTTTGTTTGTTAGCTTGATGATATATATAGTCAATTATGTGGATGGTTTTCCTAATGCTGAACCATGCTTGAATTCTTGGTATAAACCTCATCTGATCATGATAGATAACCCTCTTAATCACTTGTTGTAGTCTTTTTGCTAGTATTCTATTTATGATTTTTGCAATTATGTTCATTAGGGAGATTGGTCTATAGTTTTCTTTCTTTGTTTTCGGACTGCCTGGCTTTGGAATCAGTACCATGCTTGTCTCATAAAAGGAATTTGGTAGGAATCCTTCTTTGCTTATTATGTCAAATAATTTGTATAGTATTGGGATTAGTTGTTCCTTGAATGTTTGATAGAATTAGCTTGTGAATCCATCAGGCCCTGGCAATTTTGGAGATGCAAACCAAAAACTAATTGGAAATTAAATAATATGATTTTCCAAAATAAGTTAGTGAAAGAACAAATCATAGAAACAATTAAGAATTTCATTGAAGACAATGACAATGATGGTATACTTCTTACCAAAACCTATGGGATTCAGCCATAGCAATTCTAAGGGGAAAATTTGTATCACTGAGTGCCTATATTAACAAATTAGGGAGGGCAGAGATAAAAGAATTGGACATGCAACTTAAAAAACTAGAAAATGGACTAATTAAAAATCCCCAGATGAAAACTAAATTAGAAAAACTTAAAATCAAAGGAGAAATTAATAAAATAGAAAATAAAATAACTATTGAATTAAGAAATAAGACTAGAAGTTGGTATTTTGAAAAAACAGATAAAATAGACAAAGTACTGGTAAATAAAATAAAAAAGGAAAGAAGAAAACCAAATTAAGAGTATCAAAGATGAAAAAGAGAGACCTGGCCTCTAATGAAGAGGAAATTTAGTCAATCATTAAAACTATTTTACTCAATTACGTGGCAATAAATATAGCAATCTAGGGGATACTGATTAATATTTACAAAAATATAAATTGCTTAGATTAACAGCAGAAGAAATAGAATACTTAAATAATCCAATATGAGAAAAAGAAATTCAACAAGCCATCACAGGAGACTGTAAGAAAAAATCACCAGGTTCTGTGATCTTTCCAATAAGATGAGGCATGAAACAATGATGCCCATCATCACCTCTATTATTAAACATTGTATAAGAAACACTAGCAGTAGCAATTAGAGAAGAAAAATAAATTGAAAGTATCAAAATAGGCAGTGAGAAGACTAAGCTATCTTTCTTTGCAGATGATATGATGTTCTATTTTAAAAATCCTAGAGAATCAACTAAAAAGCTAGCAGAAATAATCAACAAGTTTAGATGAGAAACATATGATCAATCATGTGTTTTGATGAGGAAACCCTTGGGTTTTGGGAATTAAAAGATTAGTATATTGCAAATACGAATAATATGGAAATAGCTTTTGAACAATGATGCACATATAACCCAGTGAAATTGGTTGGCAGCTCTGTGAGAAGGAAGGAAGATAGGAAGGAAACAACATGAATTAAGCATAAAAAATCCTAAATAAATAATGTTAAAAATAAATAAATAGCTTTTCTCTCACACACATGCACAAATAAACATAAGCACACAAAGCCACACTGACCAATACACAAATATTATGCATTAAAATGACTTTAATGAAGGCCTCTATATCATGTTATCCAAAAATGTTTTTATTCCAATCTTAACTTTGGTAGAATTTAGTTAAACTTTTTCTTCAGATAATTAGATATTGAAAAAAACAATATGTACAAGTAATATTTTGAGAAAATGTTCATTTTGCATGCAAATTTGATGACCAATTCATGAGCTTTTTTATTTTGTTAGTGTTTAGAAAACAACGTAGCTGCACCAATATCCACTGAATTTTATAACATTTTAGATGAAATGAAATTAAATAAAAAATAAATTAAATTATTTAAATATATTCACTCATTCAGTTTTTTGATAAAGAAAAAATAATACCTTTCAAAAGAGAGGTAGAATAGTAGTCTGAATGAAATTTTGATAGGTAATTCAAATGCACTTCAATGTGTTTATGTATGTGTGTATATAAAAATAATTAAGCATTATATATTATTATTTAAAATAATTTGTTTCCCCATGAGAGAACTTTTTTCCCCTTGTCTTCAATAAACATTTTGAAAATATATTTTAAAACATAAGTTCAGATCAAAATATCTTAACCCAGTTGTGTCTACCTCTTGGTCATTAGGCCATAGACAGGCTCCTAAAATCCATCCATGATATGACGGAAATAAGATTGAAATGTAACTGATGAGTATTTACCAAAAATAAATTTATAAATAGTTTCATAGAGATAATATTCACTTATGCTTTCCTAGTGTAATATATTTTTGGATCCTTTTTATGTGCATCTGACAGTCAGATTAGCTTTCACAACATATGGAAAATAATCAGTATTAATGTTAATCATTAATATTAATTTTAAAATGAAGTTTGCCATAATTAATCAGCAAATGTTATTATATCTTATCTATAATGATCATTGTTCTAGGTAATCTAGGATAAAGAAGTATAAAACAAAATTCATACCTTAATTTTTTTTAATTGGTCAAGACCAACTCAGCAAAGATAAAATATTAGTGAATAATAGAATGTAATAAAATATATATCTTTATATATTTTACAGAAATCCAGAAATTTCCACACATATATACATGTATATAACTCTAATATTTCATTGACATACTATGTTTATATTTATATTTTATATACTCAAACTATTGCATATATGAATGTATACTAAAATTATTTCAATATCAATATAGATAGAGATACATTCATGTTCATTTTAAGCTGACTTCCCAAACTTCCTTTTGGAATGTCTAATAATCAATATTATTTTCATTATGATTAAAGCTAGGAGAAGAGATATAGTTTAAAACAAGTGCTAATTTTTAGGCTATTGGAGACATGTTATATGTGGAGATGTATGCATAAATATATACATGCATACATAAACATACATACATAATTATCATTCAATAAATATTGAAGAAATATGAAGAAGTTGTGACCCATTAGTCTGTTTTCATGAGAATGTGGAAGAAAACAGAATTCTAAGAAAGAGGAACTACATGAAGAAAGACAGGCAGAGATATGAATTAGCATGGTACAGTTTTAAAACCTCAAGGCCACAAAGTAAAGACAATGCATTGAGAGAACAGGTGAGAAATAAGCTTTGTTTCACCATAAAACGTTATGACCAATGTTAACCTCCATTTTGTAACTGATTTTCTAACTGCTTGGTGGGTGGAAAGAAGAAAAAGAGCACTAAGAAAGATCCTACCCCTCCCTTCATTCAAACTTGTCTGTGGGTGTGAGTGAGAGCTGATTGCTACAGACCACTGGCATTTTACAGCTTCCCACAAATATAACAGTATATAAAGGAAATTATGTTTATATGTCTTGATGGGCTCTTCTTTTTGAGGGACTCTAACAAATGCTGAAGGTACCATAAAAGAGTTTTGTTTGATAATATACTAAAACAATGGGTTTTTCCCTTTAATGAAATTTTACTTTACATTTTTAATATAGTGTTGGGCATCAACATGTTAAGTGTTACGTGAATAACTCTTGCTCTTTTAGAACTTATCTTTTGAGTTAACATTGGTCATAATGTTATATGGTGAAAATAAGTAACCCAGGAATTAAGTTTATATTTTGGATCTGTTGCTTGCTTCCTATGTGATGATACTTAAGTTACTCTACCTACCTTGTCTTTAATTTCAATACTTGTAAAACTAGAGATCAGAATAGAGGATCTCTAATAATCAGAGTGAATTTCGGACCCCTAATTTCAATTTGAAATACGATCCTTTATCACACGGAGACAAGTTTGCTCTAACACAGTCTGGTTCATTTGAGTTATGGGTAAATTAGAATAAGAAGAGTATAAAATTCAAAAAGGCTTGTGAAAATGTCTTGTGAGTCTCTAGGCTGTTCATGTAGAATTAGAAGTGCTGATTTATTTTCTTTTATATCATATTCTTAGATTTAAATGGCATATGTGTAATTTATATATCATTGATATATGTCATATTCTATGGAATTAGTTCCAAAGCAGTTGGAGAGTAATGCTTGTGTATATTAAAGGTCAAATTTTAATTTCTTTTGATTTATATCATGAGTAATTTATAAATTTTAGGCACTCATATTTTATTCAGATAACACAAATATTTTCTTATTTAATTTTTTGATGAGGAATATTTATATCTAATATAGAGACTATTCTACTAATCCACCATAAGCAGGAATTAGGCCTTGCCTAATTTTCTAGTAAAGATGATGCTTTCTTAAATCTAACCATATTTATAAACTTTTTGGTGATGCTTAGGGGAAGTCATTTTAGGAAAGTTTCTTTTCAGCTCTATCATGACACCATCTAGATGTCTAGTGGAGTTCATGGCTGTGTTGTTAAAATATTTTTGAACACATAAATATGTAGTAGTGTAAAAGAAGACAATTCTGTTGAAATGAGATTCTGTAGCCATCCAAGTGCACGTGTTCAATCCCCTTAATTTAGTATAGACATCTTAATTCAAGAACCTTTGTTTTAGAATGTCCTAGTAAGAGAGATAGACAATATATAATCTCTGAGCATGAAATAAATCGGAGTAAATTGGTTAACATGGAGTGGACATTATGACTAATTTCTGTAAATTGTATCTAGGTTACTATACATAAAGCTATTTATAAGCAACTTATAGATGATAGATATATAGATAGGTAGATAACATAGATAATTATAAAAATATGGTAAATGTCTTCACATATTTTAACTCATAAGTGAATAGACAATAGATTTCCTTTTATTCAATATAGTTATTTGTTTAAACATGAAGGAATCACTTGGATAAACTTAATGGTTAAAACAGAAGTTTTAAGTATTTATAATAAGAAAATTTACTTGGAGATGTAATAATATTCTTTACCCATATTGGATAAAATTAAGTAGAAGAAAGAAGGGACCAGAGTAGTTGACAAAAATGTGCATTTAGTATAGTAGGGAGGAGGTTATACAGAGAAAATTGAATGGATATTTTGTGGGTACCTTTGTTTACAGCAGAACAGAATGTTTGGGATCAGTTTGGGGATGGGATAGAAAAGACACTTTTCATAATTTTACTTATGCCCAGCCCTGACTAACGAAGGTTGTATTTTTTCAGTAAAAGGTAAAATGCCTATTGATTTTAATGTGGGTTGTAATATGTAGATGTGTCATTCTCTCTGTCTGTCTTATATAGTGTAATATGTGAATATTGCCAAGAGACATTTAAATATGAATGATGTGGTGAAAGCAATGTTGAGGAAAATAATTGTACGATAATATTTTTAACATTTTTTAATCATTTATTAATATTCATTTTTAACATGGTAACATGATTCAAGCTCCTACTTTCCCCTTCACCCCCCGCAGTTCCCCCACCCATAGCTGACGCACATTTCCACTGGTTTTAACATGTGTCCTTGTTCAAGACCTATTTCCAAATTGTTGTTAGTTGCATTGGTGTGGTAGTTTCGAGTCCACATCCCCAATCATGTCCTCCTCAGCCAATGCGTTCAAGCATTTGCTTTTCTTATATATTTCCTCTCCTATAGTCCTTCCTCTGAATGTGGGTAGCATTCTTTACCATAAATCCCTCAGAGCTGTCCTGTGTCATTGCTTTCTGTTGTTAAAGAAGTCCATTACATTCGATTTTACAATAGTATATCAGTCTCTGTGTACAATGTTCTTCTGGCTCTGCTCCTATCGCTCTGCATCAGTTCCTGGAGGTCTTTCCAGTTCACCTGGAACTCCTCTAGTTTATTATTCCTTTTAGCACAATATAATTCCATCACCAGCATATACCATAGTTTGTTCAGCCATTCCCCAATTGAAGGGCATACCCTCCTTTTCCAGTTTTTTGCACCACAAAAAGCTCAGCTATACATATTTTCATACAAGTCTGTTTATTTATGATCTCTTTGGGGTACAAGCCCAACAATGGTATGGCTGGATCAAAGGGCAGGCATCCTTTTATAGCACTTTGAGCATAGTTCCAAATTGCCAGCCAGAATGGTTGTATCAGTTCACAACTCCACCAGCAATGCATTAATGTCCTAATTTTACCACATCCCCTACAGCATTCATTAATCTCCCCTTCTTTCATTTTAGCCAATCTGTTAGGTGTGAGGTGGTACCTCAGAGTTGTTTTAATTTACATTTCTCTAATTATTAGAGATTTAGAACTCTTTCTCATATGTTTATTGATACTTTTGATTTCTTTACCTGAAAATTGTCTATTCATGTCTCTTGCCCATTTATCAATTGGGGAATGGCTTGATTTTTTTATACAATTGACTTAACTCCTTGCATATTTGAGTAATTAGACCCTTGTCAGAGTTTTGTGTTATAAAGATTTTTTCCCAATTTTTTGTTTCCCTTCTGATTTTGACTACATTGTTTTTGTTTGTACAAAAGCTTTTTAGTTTAACATAATCAAAACCATTTAATTTACATTTTGTAATTTTCTCTAACTCTTGCTTGGTTTTAAAATCTTTCCTTTCCCACAGATCTGACAGGTATACTATCTGTGTTCACTTAACTTATTTATAGTTTCCCTCTTTATGTTCAGGTCATTCACCCATTCTGAATTTATCTTGGTGTAGGTTCTGAGGTGTTGATCTAAACCTAATCTCTCCCATATTGTTTTCCAAATTTCCCAGCAGTTTTTGTCAAATAGTGGATTCATGTCCCAAAAGTTGGGCTCTTTGGGTTTATCACACACTGTCTTGCTCATGTCATTAAGCCCAAGTCTATTCCATTGATCTTCACTTCTATCTCTTAGCCAGTACCATATTGTTTTTTTTTTAAATTTTAAACCCTTAACTTCTGTGTATTGACTTATAGGTGGAAGATTGGTAAGGGTAGGCAATGGGGGTCAAGTGACTTGCCCAGGGTCACACAGCTGGGAAGTGTCTGAGGCCAGATTTGAACCTAGGACCTCCTGTCCCTAGGCCTGGCTCTCAATCCACTGAGCTACCCAGCTGCCCCCACCATATTGTTTTAATGACTGCTGCTTTATAGTATAGTTTAATATCTGTTACTGCTAGGCCCCCTTCCTTCACATTATTTTTCATTATTTCCCTTGATATACTTCATCTTTTGTCATTCCAAATGAAATTTGTTATAGTTTTTCCTAATTCAGTAAAGAAGTTTTTTGGTAGTTTGATAGGTATGGCTCTAAATAGGTATATTAATTTGGGTAGAATGGTCATTTTTATTATGTTATCTTGTCCTACCCATGAGCAATCAATGGCTTTCCAATTGTTTAGATCCAGTTTTATTTGTTTGGAAAGTGTTTTGTAGTTGTTTTCCTATAGTTGCTGTGTTTGTTTTGGTAGATAGATTCCCAAGTATTTTATATTGTCTAGGGTGATTTTAAAAGGTGTTTCTCTTTCTACCTCTTGTTGCTGTGATGTGTTGGAAATATATGGAAAAGCTCATGATTTATGTGCATTTGTTTTGTATCCTGCAGCTTTGCTAAAGTTGTTGATTATTTCTAACAGCTTCTTAGTTGATTCTTTAGGATTTTTTAAGTATACCATCATAGCATCTGCAAAGAGTGATAGCTTAGTCTCCTCATTGCCTATTCTGATACCTTCAATTTCTTTTTCTTCTTTAATTGTTACTGCTAGTGTTTCTAGTTCTTTGTTGAATAATAGAGGCGATAATGGGTATCCTTATTTCACACCTGATCTTATTGCGAAGGCTTCTCAATTAACCCCATTGCATATACTGCTTGCTGATGGTTTTAGGTATATAATGTTTGTTATTTTTAGGCAAGGTCCTTCTATTCCTATACTTTTCAATGTTTTCAATAGGAATGGATGCTGTATTTTTCAGAGGTTTTTTCAGCATCTATTGAGATAATCATGTGATTTTTGTTTGATAGACTATTGATATGGTCAATTATGTGGATGGTTTTCCTAATGTTGAACCATCCTTGCATTCCTGGTATAAATCCCACCGGATCATGGTGTATGATCTTATTATATACTTGCTGGAATCTCTTTGCTAATATTCTATTTAAGATTTTTGCATCTATGTTCCTTAGGGAGATTGATCTACAGTTTTCTTTCCCTGCTTTTGGTCTACCTGGCTTTGGAATCAGTACCATATTTGTGTCATAAAAGGAATTTGGTAGGACTCCTTCTTTACTTATCATATCAAATTATTTGCATAGTATTGGGATTAGTTTTTCTTTGAATGTCTGATAGAATTCACTTGTGAATCCATCAGGTCCTGGTGATTTTTTCTTAGGGAGTTCTTTGATGGCTTGTTCAATTTCTATTTCTGATATGGAATTATTTAGGTATTCTATTTCTTCTGCTGTTAATCTAGGCAATTTATATTTTTGTAAATATTGATCCATATCTCCTAAATTGTTATATTTGTTGCCATAAAATTGGGGGAAATAGTTTTTAATGATTGCCTTAATTTCCCCTTCATTTGAGGTGAGATCTCCCTTTTCATCTTTGATACTATCAATTTGGTTTTCTTCTTTCCTTTTTTTTTATTAGATTGACCAGTACTTTGTCTATTTTATCTGTTTTTTCAAAATACCAGCTTCTAGTCTTATTTACTAATTCAATAGTTCTTTTACTTTCAATTCTATTAATTTCTCCCTAGATTTTTAGTATTTCTAATTTAGTTTTCATCTGGGGATTTTTACTTTGCTCACTTTCTAATTTTTTGAGTTGCATACCCAATTCATTAATCTCTGCCCTCCTTAATTTGTTAATATATACACTCAAGGATATAAATTTCCCCCTGAGTACTGCCTTGGCTGCATCCCACAGAGTTTGTTAGGATGTCTCCTCATTGTCATTTTCTTCAATGAAATTGTTGATTGTTTCTATGATTCCTTCTTTGACAAATTTGTTTTGGAGAATCATATTATTTAATTTCCAATTAGTTTTTGATTTTTTGTCTAGGTGCCCTTACTAATTATTATTTTCATTGCATTATGATCTGAGAAGGTTACATTTATTATTTCTGCTCTTTTGCATTTGTTTGCAATGATTCTATGCCCTATAACATGGTCAATCCTTGTGAATGTACCACGTGCAGCTGAAAAGAAGGTGTATTCCTTTTTGTCCCTATTTATTTTTCTCCACATATCAATTAAATCTATTTTTTCTATGACTTCATTCACCTCTCTTACCTCTTTCTTATTTATTTTTCGGTTTGATTTATCTAGATCTGACAGAGGAATATTTAGATCTCCCACTAGTATGGTGTATATTTCCTTCTTGAGCTCTGCCAATTTTTCCTTTATGAATTTGGGTGCTATGCCACTTGGTGCATACATATTGAGCAGTGTTATTTCCTCATTGTTTATACTGCCTTTAATCAGGATGTAATGACCTTCCCTGTCTTTTTTAATCATATCTATTTTTAGTTTGACTTTGTCAGAAATCATAATAGTCACTCCTGCCTTCTTTTTCTCATTTGATGCCCAAAAGATTTTGCTCAAGCCCTTAACCTTAAACTTGTGTATGTCTACCCTCCTCATTTGTGTTTCTTGTAGACAACATATGGTAGGATTTTGGTTTCTGATCCACTCTGCTATTTGCTTCCGTTTTATGAGAGAGTTCATCACATTCACATTCAGAGTTATAATTATCAGTTGTGCATTCACTGAAATTTTTGTATCCTCCCCTAGACACACCCCTTCTTCTTACACTATTTTCTTTTCAACCAGTGGTTTGCTTTGAGCCAGTATCCTTTATCCCCTTCCTTCATTGAGTTCCCTTTCTGCCCTCTCCCTTGTTATTTCCCTCTTTTTGTTTTTAAAGGCCTATTGAATTCCCTTCCCCTTCTTTTTCCCTTCCTTTTTTGACTTCCCCACTCCCCTGCTCCCTTTGGTTTATACCTTCTGAGTTTCTCAGTAGGGTTAGATAGAATTTTTTATCCCAATGGATAATATAGCTACTCTTCCCTCTCTGGGTTGATTACATTGAGAGTAAGATTTAAATATTACCTCTTAATGCTCTCTTCCTCTCCTTATAATAGTATTTATCCCCTCCCCTTCCCATGCCCTCTTTGTGTGTAATAGAATATCCTATTTTTCTTGTTTACTCAGATTTCTCTTGGTGTCCCCTACTATTCCCCCCCTTCTTTCCCACCCCCCATGTCATCTTAGACTATTTAGTATCCTGTCCTCTCCCTATGAATTATTCTTCTGGTTGCTATAATAGTGAATATTTTAATAGTGAATAGAGTTCACTATAAAGAATTATACATAGCTTTTCTCACCATCGGAATACAGATAATTAGATCTTATTTAAGCCCTTAAAGAGTCAAATTTTAAAAAATTATGAGTTTTCTTTCTTTTCCCTCTGTTTCTCATTTGCCTTTTCATGTTTCTCTTGATTTTTGTTGTTGGATATCAAACTTTCCATTTAGTCCTGGTCTCTTTTGTGCAAAAACTTGGAAATCTTCAATTTTGTTGAATGCCCATACTTTCTCCTGGAAGTATATAGTCAGTTTCGATGGGTAATTGATCCTTGGTTGTAGACCCAGTTCTCTTGCTTTTCTTAATATCGTATTCCAAGCCTTGCATTTTTTAGCGTGCAGGCTGCCAGATCCTGTGTGATCCTGATTGGTGCTCCTTGATATTTGAATTGTCTCTGGCTTCTTGTAAAATTTTTTGTTTTACTTGATAGCTCTTGAATTTGGCTATTATATTCCTAGGTGTTGACTTTTCTAGGTCCAGTGTAGAGGGTGATCTATGGATCCTTTCAATGTCTATATTGCCCTCTTGTAGAACTTCAGGGCAATTTTGCTGAATAATTTCTTTTAGTATGGAGTCCAGGTTTCTATTAATTTCTGCTTTTTCTGGAAGACCAATAATTCTCTAATTGTCTCTTCTAGACTGGTTTTCTTGGTCTGTCACTGTTTCATTGAGGTTTTTCATGTTTCCTTCTATTTTATAAGTCTTTTGACTTTGTTTTATTTGTTCTTGTTGTCTTGAGAGATCATTGACTTCTAATTGCTCAATTCTAGCCTTAAGGGACTGGTTTTCGGCTATAATCTTTTGGTTTTCCTTTTCAATATGGTCATTTCTGGTGTGCAATTTGCTTATCAGTTCATTTGATTTCTGAGCCTCATTTTCCAATTGCAAAATTCTGCCTTTTTTACTGTTATTTTCTTGCCAGATCTCTTCTATTTTCTTTAACATCTCATTTTTGAACTCTTCCATAGCTTGGGACCAGTTTTCATTGTTTTGGGAAGGTTTGGATACTTCTTTGTTGTCCTCTGTTGTCTGGATTTTCTCTGTGTAAAAGTTGGCGAGTGTTCCAGAATTTTTCTTGATAATCTTTTTCTTCTGGGGTTCTCGGCTTGCCATTGTTAGCCCCGCCCCTTCTCAGCTTTGTCTTCACACTTAGGGTCTGTCTGCTCTTTCTTGGCTCACAAGGAGGACTCAGGTCTCCTTGTCCTTGGGGTCAAGACTCCTGGTTGTTCCTGGTCTGCCCCTCTGCCTGAGGCTCCTTCAGCAGTCTCAGGGGCTGCTTCTACAGCCTCGCTCCCATCTGCACAGGGTCCCCACTCATGGTCCAATCCTGGGCTTGAGATCTTTGTCCTTGCTTAAGGTACTGCCTTCAGCCACTCAGATGCTCAGGATAGTCCGTGCTTGTTCTTTAGCCACTTGGTGTCCTAAATCTTGCAGCTCTCAGGTACAAGCCCTGGAGCTGCCAGTGACTTATTTGGTGCCCCAATCCTGCTTTCACTCTTGTGTGTTGGTCTTGGCGCTGTGCATGGTGTGGAGTGTGGGGGAGGGGCTTCTTCCTCTCGCATTTTAGTGAGAGCTGTTTCACCCCTTAATAGAGTGGAAATGCCCTGATTCCACATACCTTCAATGCTGCACCCTGTTGTGTGGTCCCTTCATTCATCTGGATTCGTTTTTATGTCCCCTTGAGGAGTCCTGTATGCTTTGGTTAGGAGAGATCAAGCAGTTGCTCCTTACTCTGCCGCCATCTTAAGTGGAACACTCAATATTCTGTATGATAACATTTTAATTTTCAGCACAGCCTAAATATTTGCCTTAAGTATTAATTTAATTCATTTAATAGTAATTAACAAGTATTTGCTTTATGAAAATCACTATGAGCAAAATTAAATTAATAACAAATATTGGCTAAATCTTGATTTCCCACATGAAGCAGGTATGTATAACTAGTTTTTCACTTCTCTAAGAAAAACTAGATGAAGTAGTAAGATGAAATCATGACAGTAATCTAAGTCAGAACTTTGGAAATATCAGAAAAAAAGCTTAATATTGTTGGCAGTAAGAAATAAGAAGCTAATTTTTTCAAAACTTTATAACTAATAAAATTTAGTTTTTCACTGCTTCCATTTTTAACCCTTACCTTCTGTGTATTAGCTCATAGGTGGAAGAGTGGTAAGGGTGAGAAATGGGGGTCAAGTGACTTGCCCAGGGTCATACAGCTGGGAAGTGTCTGAGGCCGGATTTGAACGTAGGACCTCCCGTCTCTAGGCCTGACTCTCAATCCACTGAGCTACCCAGCTGCCCCCCACTGCTTCCATTTTTAAATTATCAACTGTATCTATTTTGTGTTGCTCCCTCTTGTTACATAATTTTAGTTATAGATATTTTATGAGTAATTTAATTTGCGTTGCATTTTGTGATTTAAATAATACTCCAAAATAACGCGACTTTTAAAGTCATAATGAAAATGTGTTTTAATGTTTTGTTAGAGTGATTAGTACTCTGCAAAAACAAAGAGTGAATGAATTTTGGTGGTTGGAATCATCAGGGCAATACTCCAGATTCCCATTCACTCCAATCCTAGAATGGAGGTACCACTGTATTTCACATTGCTTTCATTCATGCTGTGACTTTTCAATATGAGTGCTGGTTATTAAAGATCTATATTGGCCTTTTCTGTAATATATAGATGGAGGAGGAGTGGGGAAAATACATGTGGGCCAGCTTTCAAAAGCAATAGTAGACTACCAATTATTACTTTTATTCCAGGATAGAATTTTTTAAATTGTGTCAGAAAAAGAACTGGGAGTGTGGTTAAGCACACAAACATGGATGGAAATAATTAATCAAAGAAAATTCCCTTTATAGTGACATAAGCTCAAAGACCTATGACAAATAGTTTTATTTTTAAATAATAGCAAATTATCAAGAGCATTTTTGCTTTAGATTTTCATGCCATTTGTTCCATGGCTAAGCCTTGATGAAGGCAGTATTGATGAAGGTTTTGAAGTTTGCATGCCCATCCTGCAATCTTAAGGAAGTGTTTGTTTTGAGTGGCTGAACAGAGGGGTGTGGCATGCAAAAATATCCTTGGGTCCTGGGAAGTTGGAGAAGGGAGCAGCTCCCAGGATGCAGACTCTGTACTTATGCAACTTTGTGAATGCTGTCTAAGGGAAAGAATGATCCTACGATCTATAAGAAACAGGGAGGATTTCTGACTCTTGACAGGTGTGGATGCCTTGATTCTGGATAGACCCTCTTCTTACATTAATGGCTCTTAATTGAATTCCGTACATACTTGTACCAGGAATTATACTGTCTACTGGTGATACTAAGATAAATGTTACCCTGTTCATAAGAAACTTTCATCCTATTTGGAGGGATATAGTAAACACAGAGAATATTTGTATGTATTTATGTATGTTTGCATATATACTTTGAAACTCACAACATCTCAATATTTTCTGCCCCTGGAGATCCTCTACTTCTCTGATTGGCAAGGATTGAGCATGGGCAGTGAAGAACCTCTTCCAGGTCTTTCATTTAAGGAAGGCACCTGTTATAGCCATATTTTCTTCTCTATTCAGCTAAACTTTCTTCAATCTGCTAAACTTTCATTATGTCCTCTGAATCACACCATCTTTGAAAATAAAATCACCTCATTTCTTCAGTATCCTCTCCTTGTGTGGTGTTTATTTTCTTTCATCAGTGGCTGGAGAGTGGAGAGATCCACCAATAGCCTTCTTTTAAGGGGGGCATCTACTGGATACCTCCTTGCATCCTTTCAACTTCCTATTATGTATTATACTCGCTAATTAAATTGCAAACTCCTTGAGGAAAGAGAGTGCCTTTTTGTATTTCCCTCACTCAGCATTGTGTCTGGTAAGTGGAAGGCACTAAAAACAGGTTTACTGACCAATATACATACATGCACTGGTGTACATCATAGAGAAAGGTAGCCTAACTAAGCAAAGATACAACTGAGCTATGGCCAATGTCCAACTTGGTGGAGATTGCACAAAAGGACAAAAGTACTCCAGTGTCTGAGTGTCAAGTGATACCTTTCAGCGTTGCTTATTCTATGCTTAACTGAAAAGTTGAACCCATTCTCCCCAATGTCTGTGTGTATTTTTGTACATAAAAGAAGAAGTAAGTACATACACAAAATAAATAAAAAGCCAAAATTGGAAGACTCTCATAACTTAGGAGAGAAGAGGTTTCTTATAGAAGGGCTACTTTAACTGAACCTTGAAGAAAGCCAGTCCTTCTAAAAGATAAAATAAAGGATGGACAGGAGAATTTTCCAGGTACAAACATCCAAATTATGATAAATCAATGTTCCTAATCCTCACACCCCTATGTCATTATTTAGTCACCTTCTTTTTTTCCAATATCAGTCAAGATTAATTAGCCTTATCAAAGGGAATTTTATTAAGAGAAAGAAAACCATTTAAGGTAATCATTAATAAGTCTCCATCTGTTGTGATTCACAATATTAATTGATGAGTTGATATTAATTAGCTTTTACAAAAAGAGACTTACTGAGGAGTTGGAAAAAGAAAACTAGCTATAAAATAGCCCTTCTCTCCAAATCTGATGTGGGGCTGAGTACATAATCTACTAATTATAAAAATGTACAAATAAGATCCTTGGGGAGAGTGAGATCAAATTTAAGCAATGTTAGCAAGGCAAATATGTAAAGAACAAGTGGAATTGAGGGATACTTCTTGATATTTGGCTGTGGAAGCCCATTTATCTTTTAGGAAAGTTCTCATCATGCTTGCTTTGGGATAAAACATTGATTGAATTCCTTCTTTCCTCAGCTCACTTGACTTCTCCCATAAGTTGGTTTCTTGGCTGACAAATGAGAACACTGGTAGAGTGGATAAATCAGAGTGCTTGACAGCTGCCATGACTACTCATTGTACTTGACTGCTGATGCTATGGAAGGAGAGGAGAAAGAAAAGTGAAAGAAAGTAAGAAAATGAAAAAGCAAGGAAAGGAAAGAAGGAGGACTTCCCTGGTAATATATGCCACAGGCTGAAAGCTATACATAGTCTATTTGTATAATAAAATGAGAACAAATATAGGTGGGAAATGTATCATTTCCCTACTTCCCTATGAAAACCTGAGAAAAATATGAAAGAAGAAAGTAGTTTTCAGAATAAATGCATAAATATCTATATTCAGTTTACCTAAGACAGTGATGGCTGGCTAACCTATGGTATGGGTTCCAAAGGTGGCAGATAGAGTGCCCTCTGTGGGCACGGGTCACTCTTCTCTTCTTCTCTACATCCACTGAGGGCACTCCTCACTTCACCCATCCCTTCTCCCAGCAATCTAAAGGAAATGTTTTCTCCCTCCCCTGTGTGAGGGGCAGGGAACACTTGGTACTTGATGGGGGAAGGGACAGGGGCATGGCACTTTTTCTCTGGGGTGACAGGCATGGCACTTGGTCTGGTGAGTGGGGTGGAGGTAGGGCCTGGCACTCTGTCCCTAATATTCATCACTCACCTAGAAGCATCTAAACTTTTTTATTATTTTTTCAAACTAATTCTTTTGTTTGTAATATATATGAGCCATTCATTTATAGAAGAATTTTCAAACTGGAAGGGAATTTAGTCGCCATTTAATTAAATTAATATCCAAGAGCATTTTACCAAGAACCCCCTTTTTGCTCTTGTACAAAATTTAAAAAAAAGTTTGCAAATTGTGAACAATCCAAAATGCCCCTTTACCAAGCATCAAAGCTACATAAAAGTCTAACAATGCAAATATTGTGCAATACTTAAATGATTGGGTAAATTGCAGAGCATTACCAAGTAGCCTCAGCTAGAAACCTGAGGAGAGACCTCAATTCAAAGAAAAAAAAACATAAGTAGAACCCTTAGCAAGACAAAAGTAATCTAGCATGTATATAAAATGAAAAATGGAACTGAAAACATAAATGTTTGGCAAATAAACACTGAATCCTTGGGGAGACTATCATTTCACATCACATAGGTTGGACTTCTGTCTTCTCATCCTTTTTCCAATAACCCTTCCATAGTAAATGCTGAGACATATCTTTGTAATTCATGTATACAACTAAAATCCACTGTTTTGTGTTTCCCCCATGTTGCTATCAGTTTTTCAGAATTGATATTAACTATGTCATGGGTCATTTTCAATAGACAAAAGAACCTGACACTGTTTTCTGGGGAAGAATGAGAAGAAAGAGCTACAGATCGGAATGAACCGAGTGCTTAAAACAGATAAGGCTAAGCTAGAAATCAGAAGAAAAAATAAAACTAAAAAGAACAAAGGAAGAAAATGTGTTTTTTAATATATACAGAATAAAAAATGATTGACAGGGACTTACTCCTGTAATTGAAGGATAAAAGTGAGCAGGGTAAAACCCATTAAAACTGATATATTTGGGCTGATGCGTCAATAATTTCCTTTATAATTCACTTGAGAAAACTAAGTAGGTTTATGTTAAACTTTTTTTTAAGATTATATGTCTTTTGATACAAGCCTAATGGAAGGCCAAGGGCTCCTACTCATGCCTGAAATGAAACCACAGGTCCCAGGACAAATATTTATATATATTTAAATCTTTATGGAAAGATGATATTTCTAATTCTTAAAATTGTATTATTATTATTATTAGAACATTAGAAGGAATGTAGACAGAGATTGTGGGAGCAATTTGATTAAGATGATATGATGTTTAAAAGATAAAAACCTGATTATACTGAGAGGAAAGAAAAAGTAGATGTAGAATGGGGAAATTTTTCTCACCCGAAGAGGCACAAAATAACTAAAACAAAGGAGGGGAAGATGAGGGTGGTGATGGGCAATGCTTAAACCTTATTCTCATCAAAATTTGCTCAGATAAGGAATAAGAATCATTAATTTGGGTAGAAAAATCTATATTATCCTATAAAAATGTAGAGAAAGGATAAGAAGTGAATGACATTAACAGAAATTATGGTCAAGAGAGGGAAATGGTGATTAAAAAAAGCATTTTTTGATGAAAGATTGTTAAAGGAGAGAGAAAGAATAGGATCAAAGGGTAAAGTAAGGCAGAGAGGATTAACCAGTTGTAATCTTAAATGTGAATGTCTATGGGATGAATTCATTCATAAAAAAGGAAACAGATAGCAGAGTGGATTAAAAACCATAATCCTAAATTACATTATTAACAAGAAATAGATCTGATGCAAGGAGACACACATAGAGGTAAAGGTCTGGAGAAGAATTTATTATGCTTCAGCTACAATGTTAAAAAAAGGGATAGCAATCATGATCTCAGAAAAAAAAGCTGAAGCAAAAATAGATCCAATGAAAAGAGGAAAAGAAGAAAATTACAATCTGCTAAAAGGTAACAAAAACAATGAAGAAATATGAATACTAAACATACATGCACCAAAAAGGTATAGCCTCCAGATTTAAAAAGGAGAAACTAAATGAGCTAGAGCAAGAAATAGGCAGTAAAACTATATTAGTGACTTGAAGTTGATTTTATGAAAAAAAAATCACCAAATATAATAAATAGGACATTTCTTAATTTGATTCAAAAAAGGAAAGAAGAAAACTGAATAGCTGGTATCAAAAATGAGAAAGGGTGAACTCTCAACTTAAAAGGAAATTAAAATAAACATTCATAAGTATTTCAGCCAAGAAATCTGATATTCAAAACCAAATGGATAAATATTTGCAAAATGGCTCAGATTAACAAAAAAAGGAAATAGAATATTTAAATAATCCCATCTCAGAAATTGAAGAAGCCATCAATGAATACTTTTCACACAAATAAAGTCATATCTAAACAATTGAAAGAATATTAATTAAATATGGATAAGCTAAGCCAATATAATCAAAATAATAATTCTGACAGATTAATTTACTTAATGCTATAATAAAAACTATTTCATAGAACTAGAAAAAATAATTTAAAAATCATCTGGAAGAACAATGGGTCATGAATATCAAAGTAAATTAATGAAAAAGAAAATGTGAAAGAATTGGCCTAGTAATATCAAACCTAAACTGTACTATAAAGCAATAATCATCAAAACAATCTGGTACTAGCTAAGAAACTGAATTGAGGATCAATGGAATAGTCGATACACACAAGACACAAGGTAAATGACCATATCAATCTAGTATTTGATAAACCCCAAGATCCCAGGTTTGGGAATAAAATCTCACTCTTTAATAAATACTAGTGGGAAAATTGGAAAATGGTATGGCAAAAGGTAGATATAGACCAGTATTTGACATCCTCTACCAAGATAAGGTCAAAACATGCATATGATTTAGACAATAAGGGTGATATTATAAATTAATAAGGGGAATATATAATAGTTTTCCTGTTAGATATATCAAGAAGAGAAGGATTCATTACAAAACAAGAGGTAGAGAACATTACTAGATATACAATGAATAATTTTTATTATATTACATTTAAAATATTATTGTACAAACAAAACAATGTAATTAAGATTCGAAGGAAAACAACAAATGGAAAAATTAAGAGAAAATTTCTGTGATGAAGTTCTCATTTCTCAAATATATAGAGAATTGACTCAAATGTATAATAACACAAGTTATTCCACAATTAACAAAGGGTCAAAGGATCTGAATAAGCAATTTTCAGTTGAATAAATCCAAGATATCAATAATCATATAAAAATATTCTAAATCACTCTTGATTAGAGAAGTGAAAATCACAATTCTGAGGTATCACATCAAATATATCATATTGGCTACTGGAAATTGATAAATACAGAAATAATTGAGGCAAAATTGGGACACGTTCATTATTGATTCAAGGTAATCAAAGAAATTCTGAACCACAGAGAATTGCATGACTTATGATGTTACCATTTCTGACTCCACAAAAATTGTCCTTCTGGTTGAACTGCTAGTATGGGGTCTATAGTCTCTACTTCACTAAATGAAGGTAGTGTTATAGGTGGTATTTGAAACTATGTTAGGTGATTTTAGGTCCAGAGTTTTATATAATGCACTCATGTATATCATGACTCTACTATACCTGCAGCCTAAGTATTGGTAGGCATTTTGGAGTTTTGAAATTCAGTATAATGTGAAAACAATATAGACATTAGAACAACTGATTTTGAAAGATGATGTGAGTACCAACAAAGGAAGACAACTTGATCTTCCTTGTTCTTATTTATTTATTATTTATTTTGAAGCAAATAAGATTAAGTGAGTTACCCAGGATTATAAAGTTAGTAAGTGACTGAGTGTGAATTTGAATTCCTGACTCCAAGCCCATTATTCTATCCTTTTTAACAACTAACTTCCTTAATTTTTCTTTAAATTGAAGGATTATACCAGATTGCCCTAAATCCTCTTTAAATCTAAATATATGATCCTGTGATTAAAATATCACAATTTGTCACTGAACCCCTGTTCAAATATTTCCTAATTTGAAGGATCTGTTAGGTTTTATTATTTAATCCCATAACTTTTAGGGATCAAGATCACTTCTATACCTCTGTGAGACATCAGAGAAGTTCTTTAGTGGGTTATTTACTAAATATATATAATTATTAATTCAAGACAGGAAGAAATCATTTAATCATTGGCTTATGAGAAACTTTCATGTAAATGGAGGAAAATTGAAAAACCACATAAAGGACCTTCACAAATAACAAGTGGCCCTGAAATCATTTTTAAATGTATATGCTTAGAGGAAAAGGATAGCCTTTTACCCTATATCTCTCATTGCTAAAATTTTCAAGAATAGAAGAAAAAAAAACCTTAGAAAAAATCTATAGAAGTTTAACTACAATAGATACACATGATAAGATGAAGGAGGGTAAGAATCATTATAATTGCCACTACTTTAACAATTATGCAGTACAAAACAAAATTATGCATTTCAACTTGCTAAATATGTACTGTAACCATTTAAAAAAATCTGCACTAAATTAACTTCATTAAGTGATTGTCAAAAGAAGATGAAGAGTAAGTAAATTAACCTGAAATGATATATCATGTGCTTCAAAATTTTATTTCTGCACAAGAGACAATTTTAAAATAATGACAGGGCAGCTGTTCAAACTTTTTATATAAATAATTGACAATTGTCTTATGCTTCAAATGCTGAAGAGAAGAGTTTAAGTGTAATGTGACTCATCTAGCACAAAATATTGAAAAATGTTCCTTAAATTATTCTTGAAGCTGAGACTAAACAATATCAGAATTAAAAGAAGAATTGAATTAAATATTAGAGGTAGAAGAAATTTGTTTGAAATTTCAATTCAAAGTCCATATAGAGATAACTCCATGGAGTCTAGAATAAGCCCACTGAAGAAAAAGTGGGTGAAAGTCGGCATTGACTAGAAAATCAGAGATAAAACTTAAAGGAAGAAAACCCAAATGAGAACACTGGATCTATTCAAAGTTTGAGTCATAGCCTGGTCAAAAACTACAGATTTCCATATTAGAAAATTATAATCAATTTCCACTTTGTGTATTTATAAGGATTACAATTTCTCAGAAAACCAGCAATCTGTATCTACATTAAATCATCTATTCTCAGCTCAATTGTTGGCTTATTTAATGGACTGATGCTTTCCCATTAGAAACTGGTAGCACTTAGAGAAGCAAAACAAAACATGAGGCTTTTTTTTTGTGGATGTTCATTGGATAAATAAGACTGTGCTTATTCTTCATCAATAATACATTCAGTAAAGTTCAGTTAATATACATGAAAAATATACTTTATGAAAAGCATTATTTTTTCTCTCTTGGAAATTAAAAAAAACAAGCAAAAATTCCACCTTTTAGAATGTTAAATTTTACTGGAAAGATATCTTATGAATATAGGTAATTATTGTAAAGGGTAGAGGAATGAAATGAGGTTGAGAGATGTTAGAACTTAAGGGGAAAAGAGTGAAGGAATTAATCTCTAATAGTTGAGAAATATCATAAAGGACAACAAAGGGGATAAAAATTGTGTTAGACTACATGTACTTAAGAATAGATTAAGTTTATTCCCAAAGATTATGGTTTTATTTTTAGATACATTTAACATATAAAGGAATTAAAAATAATTAGGAACATTTTTAAAAATCAGAATAAAACTGCCAATCACAAAACAATTTGCCAACCTTTATGGATATTAGCTAGTTCCTCTTTCTTGACCTCTCTGTAGCAATCCTTTTTCATTCAGTCTTCTAGGATACTCTTTTCTTCCTACATTTTCTTGACACTCTTCCTAGTTTACCTTCCACTTATATCACTGATACTTTTTAGTTTTTAGTTTAGTTTTGGTTTTTTTTCTGGATCATCAACCATTGTCTTCCCTTTAACAATGAGTACCAACAAGTTTTTTTTTTTATTCATTCACTTCCTCTTTCCTCTCCACATACTTTCTTTGTGATCTTAACAGTTCCTATTCCTTTAATTCAGATATTTATACACATATATACACATTTGTTTGCATTATATATATATACATATATGTGCATATATAGATCTATATTTAGATCTATTTAGATCTGGATAGATAGATGGATGGATAGATAGGTAGATATCACAAATTTCTCCCCTAAAAGCTAATCCCAATTTATCAATTACTAATTGGACGTCTCCAAAAAGATGTCTTTTGCATATATTAAATGCAGAATGGCTAAAACTATCTTACATATCTAACTAACTGCAGACATAACTTCATCACACATGCAAACATATTGTTGTTGTTGTTGTTTTTCATTTTAGAAGAGAGCTAATGACATCACAGAGTAATAATTTGTGAATAAATTAGATTTAAATGAGTAAGAGCCAGTACCATATTCTTTTGATTACCAGTGCTTTATAGTACAGTTTAAGATCTGGTACTTCTAGGCCACCTTCCTTCATTTTTTTTTTTTCATTATTCCCCTTGATATTCTTGGTCTTTTTTTCTTCCAAATGAACTTTGTTATAGTTTTTTTTCTAATTCAGTAACCAAGTTTTTGGTAGTTAGATAGGTATAGCACTAAATAGGTAAATTAATTTGGGTAGGATGGTCATTTTTATTATGTTAGCTTGTCTTACCCATGAGCACTCAATGTTTTTCCAATTGTTTAGATCTATTTTTAAATGTGTAGAAAGGGTTTTGTAGTTGTGTTTGTATAATTCCTATGTTTGTCTTCACAGATAGATTCCTAAATATTTTATGTTGTCTAGGGTGATTTTAAATGGAATTTCTCTTTCTAACTCTTGCTGTTGAGATGTGTTGGAAATATATAGAAATGCTGATGATTTATATACATTTATTTTGTAACCTGCAACTTTGCTAAAGTTGTTGATTATTTCCATTAAGTTTTTAATTGATTCTCTAGGATTTTTCAAGTAGACCATCATATCATCTGCAAAGAGTGATAGCTTCGTCTTATCACTGACTATTTCAATACCTTCAATTTATTTATAAACATGCTTTTTGTGGTGACAAAAAATTGGAAAATGAGAGAATGTCCTTCAATTGGGGAATGGCTAAACAAATTGTGGTATCTGTTGATAATAGAATACTACTGTGCTCAAAGGAATAAAGAACTGAAGGAATTCCATGTGAACTAGAATGATCTCCAGGAATTAATGCAGAGTGAAAGGAGCAGATCCAGGAGAACATTGTACACAGAGACTGAAACACTCTGGTACAACTGAACATAACAGACTTCTCTACTAATAGCAATGCAAGAATCCAGAGGAAGGCTGAGGGACTTATGAGAAAGAAAACTAGCCACATTCAGAAGAAGAACTGTGGGAGTACAGACAGAAGAAAAACCACTGCTTGGACACATGGGCTGATGAGGATATTATTGGGGTCGTAGACACTAAATGATAACTCTAGTCCAATTGTCAATAATATGGAATTAGGTCTTAATCAAAGATACTTGTAAAACCTAGTGGAATTGTGTGTCGACTAAGGGAGGTTAGGGGGTTTAGGGGAGAGGGAAAGAGCATGAAACATGTAACTATGGAAAAATATTCAAAATTAAAATTAAAAAAAGGAAAAAATAAATGAGTCAGAGCAGCACAAACTTATCAACCTCACTGTGTCTCTTTTAGTCATTAAAGTCCAGTAGCAAGACAAAAGTCAGGATGATTGGGACCTAGAATGCAATGGATGACTTTGGCTGCTCCAGTGTCTAACCATGCTTTATGTGCTCCACAGTGCTGCTTCAGCTACCTTTAAGACCAATCAAAAATTATTCTCTTTTCTCATTTCATTGTGGGAAATCTTCACATGCTTGAGTTAGAAGCTCTCTTGACCTGGAGGTCATTCCAAACCCATCCAAACTAATGGGTTTGAGGGCTTTTGATTACCCTCAACCTAGTTTAGCCTGACTGCGGGGATGGTTTTTATCAGAGTGTGGTAGCTATACATGCTACAGTTTCTTGGAGCCACAGGTGAGAGTTGGGTTAAAGGTGGATGAGTAGCCCTAAAAAAGAATCAGCAAGCCTTCACATCAGATAACACATCAGATGTGTTAGTCCTCCCTGAGTACCCCCACCACATATATATTTATAGAAAAAAAAGAGTATCTATACAGACATTTTGGCATCTGCTCTTAGCCACATGTCTATAGAACTCCTCCCTGACCTTTCTCCCTAGTTATCACTTCTTCTACTGGGACTAGTAATCAGGTCACTAGTGTAATAGTGACTGAGAAAAAATAAACAAACAATAACAACAAAAGAATCATCTTATTCATGACCCCAAGTCAAGTGAATAAGCATTAAACATCTACTAGGTGCCAGTCATTATGCTAAGAGCTAGAGATATAAAGAAAGGCAACAATTGTTCTTGATCTCAAGAAGCTTCCAATTTAATGATGGAGACAATATATAAACAAAACATATATAGGATAAGTCTTTGAGAGAAACCATTAATATTAAGCACACTAGAGAAGGTTTCTTAAAAGAGAGATTTCATTCATAATCTCTCTTGTTCCCGGTACAAAGTCTCCCTTGCCTAATAAAAACGCCCCCATACATGTTGTCACCCCCTATTTGAAAAAGACAAATATACCTTGTTTAACAATCCTTCTAGTATTTGAGGACAACTATAATTAGCAACAACTTTCTCTAAGACTTCTCTGCCCCAGATCTGTTACTTTACCCAAGAACCTTTACCATAATTTTCATAGCAGTGTACATATTTACACAGATATATTATATCCACCTCTCCTCTCTTTAGTGAATTGTAATCACCTTAGAGCAAAGGATATTTTCATTTTTTTGTCTGGTATTTATTACATTCTTGAAATTGATATCTAATTTCATTTGGTATGTTGTACATGGGAGGTAGTTACAAATACATGCTAGATTATATTAAATTTTTTGGATCTGGGTAAATGTTCCATTGTGTTTAACTGGCAGAATTCTCTGGAAGAATGTTCTTTGCAAACATTAAGGCACTCTAAACACCAATTATTATTATTATTATTATTATTATTATTATTATTATTATTATTATTATTATTATGTTAAATAATTCTTTGAATGAAATTTTCTTTAAATGAAAAGAGGCTGTTTATATGAATTGACTACATTTAATTTTATGACTGAATCTATTTTTCATATATTTAGAGCCTGAAAGCATGTAACTTTGTCTCTACTATACAACTTCAAATTGACAATCACTCATGTTTTCACATCAACCATCATAGTCACTGTTACTTAATGTGAAGATATGCCTGTGACTCAAATGTCGGTGGAAGAGTACAGTACTTTACCTGCAGGCTGATCTATGTCCTTATTCATAGCTCACAATGACAGGTACATCTTTTGGCTGCACAATGTCTCAGAGAAGGAATGTCATGACCAGTAAGGTCATAATTTTTCTGAAGTGGGAAGAACAATACCAGATGTCAGCCTCCAGGTGAGGTGCTGCACTACAACTAATATATGGGTGAAAAATTATATTTCCTGTTAGTGAAATGTATCAGATTTTCTACATTCAAGGCTACTTGAAACTTACTTACATGAGAAACCAAATGAAACAGAGAATTTGGTATCAACTGGATTAAAAACCTTTTAATAGAAAAGACATCAGTGTTTCAATGCCTTAAGTAGAATGTCATGATTTTAGTACATTCTTCTATAATGATTATAACATTCAATTTCTTGCTTTGATAAATCTTTTCCAAAAATTTATTTTAGCATTTTTATGTGTGCCTTTGTATCTGGACATTTAATAGTGTGGACATAAAAATTTCCATGCGTTTATATATGAAACATACATTTCTGAACTCGATGTATGTAAAATAAAATTATTTATCTTATATGCCTAAAAAACCATACTTCACATGAAAATATAACATACTTCATATTCTAAGCCAGCAATTTCAGCTTTCAAATATTCATAATGATTTATGATCTCATGGATTTTGTATTCCCCTCTGAAAATTTCATCTGAAACCTTCCGTGTCTAGTCAAGAATACTATTTCTTGCACATGTAAGAGAGAGAGAGAGAGAGAGAGAGAGAGAGAGAGAGAGAGAGAGAGAGAGAGAGAGAG
>NC_058132.1:219989978-220102912 GCF_016433145.1 Gracilinanus agilis
GTATATATATATATATATATATATATATATATATATATCCAAAGAAAATTTGCTTGAATAGAAAGAAAAGCAGCATTTTCATTTCAGGCCATTTAGGGTAACTGATTTGCTTTTACAGCTCAGTTGCCTATATAACTATTTATTACGCATAATGTAAAAGAGGATTGGGTAGGGATAACTTTTTAAGTGGTATTATTGCAGGGGTGACAGAAAACCCCCATCTCCCTAAATAAATCTCTCAGTCATTTATTGATACTTGAAATTCCATCATGAAAATGTCTTTCCATTGACTCAAGTCACATCCTTCTGCCAAAATATTAATTCCCAAATTCAGAATACAGAAGATTACACATTCAAAACACAGTAACATTATTTCTTCAATACTTTAACTTTATTCATTCCTGAATTTTTTGCAATATGGTATCTCTCTCTATAATCCCACTGAAATTGTTAATAATGTTTGCTAATTACTATAAACCCTGACATAGGAGGAACTTGTGGCAAGTAGATAGTTTTAGTTTAGGAGTGTCTGAGCTTTAGCAGGGCAAAGCATGATTAAGTGTCTGTATTAAAGTCAATGGGACATTTGATCACTATGGATGAGGATGGAAGATGAACAGCACATCAGGATAGTGGAACAAAACTGTCCAGAATGCCAACAGAGAAGAGCAAAGCTAATGTGTCAATAAATAATGGGATCTTAGCCCATGAACCATAAGTGTAGACTATACTATCAGCTTGAGTGAGACAAGAAGACCCATTCTTGAATTATAAAAAAAAGAAATCAACAAAGACATCTTAATACCAATTTACTAGTAACTTCATTGTCAAATACAACTGTTTAAAAAAAACCCCAAACAACAACAACACAAAAAATTAAACATTTTCTAATTTCCCTTGACCCTTATGAAATATTTGAGGACCACTGTTCTCACTTTTCTTCCTGAAATTTCCAACTTCTTAGACTTATAGACAGCTGCTTTCTAATGGTACTGTTCCTCCTCTCTCTTTATGGCAAATGTATGTCTTACTTTTTATATTTTTCCAGATAATATGTAAATATCATCTTAATAATTGTTTTTTGACATTTTGATCCATGTTCTCTTCTTCCTTTCCACCCCTTCTTCCTCCCTGAGATAGATGGTAATATAAGTTGTACATGTGCTATCATGCAATATGTAATTCCATATTCATCATGTTATAAAAGAAGATATATATCACTTATACTAAAGAAAATTTCATGGAGAAATAAAATGAGGAATGGTATGCTTCATTTGTATTGAGACTGCCATCAGTTCCTTCTATGGTAGGATATAGTCTTTTTTGTCATGAGTCCCTTAGAATTGTCTTGGATTTTTGCATTGCTGAAAATCATTATCATTAACAATTGATCATCATATATAATTGCTATTGCTGCATACAATTTTTTCCTAGTTCTATTCACTCCACTTTGTATTATTTCATGTAAGTCTTTCTTTTTGTGATTGTCATGTTCATCATTTCTTATGGCACAGTAGTATGCCATTACAATCATATACCACATCTTGTTCAGCCATTCCCTAATTAATGGATATCCCTTCAGTTTCCTGATCTTTGTCACTACAATGAGAGCTGTTATAAATATATTTGTACAAGTTGATCTTTCCTCCCCTATCTTTGATCTCTTTTGGATACAGATCTAGTATTGCTGGGTCAAAGATTATACGCTTTAGGCATGATACAAAATTACCCTTCAGAATGGTTATTAGTTCACAGCTCGACCAACAGTGTTTTAGTGTCTCAACTTTCCCACGTCTTCTCCAATATTTATTATTTTCCTGTTTACCAGTTACCTTTTCTTCTATATCTGCTTCATTAGTTCAAGGCACACAAGATCTGTGCCTTTAGGGACCTCAGATGCCATTCAATTCCACTTGTAGTTAAAAAAAATAAATTCCTTACAATGTCTTTCCCAATTGATCATTGAACTTTCGTTTGCAAATATTCAGATGGTATGAAGTTGCTGCTTCCCAAGGCTGCCCATTTCACTTTGAGATAGATCTAATTGTTAGGCAGCTTTCACTTACTTCAAGACTAAAGCTGCTTCTTTGCAACTTTTTATTCAATGCACCTGTATCTGTTAACTGAAAAGAAGTAGAACAATAAAAATCTTTATTCTACAAGGAATCCCCTCAAACACATGCCATAGCTAATCCCTATCCTCACCCTAGCCCAGCTGTCTACTTTACAATTTAAAGATCCTGAACTCATTCAACTAAGCCTCAGATGGTACCAACTTGAGTTCCTTTTTTGTTTTCTCTAACTTCTGTTCCTCTTTCTTCCTAAAGGAATTCCCTAAAGCTTAGTCTTCAGCTTTCTCTTTTTTTCCCATTATTCCTTCTTCTTTGGTAATTTCATTAAAACGGTTTCAAATACCTAAAATAAAAAAGAGCCCAGTGTCCATATTCAACCCTTTCCTCCACAGATGATTAATTTCACATTCCCATCTATAACATTAGACATCTTAAATTGGATTTCTGCCTAATACATACAACTGGCACTCATTCTATTCTCCCCCAAACACTGCACTTTTTGAATTTGTCTTTATATCACCATTATCTAAGTTAATCTGGGTAGAACTTTTGGATTCATTATCTCTTTTCTCCATAGGACACCTAATAGCAAGTGAATACTCATCTCTTATTAATATATAATTCATAACAACATAGGAATATATAATTTGAGTTGGAAGAGAATCTCAGAAGTTCTAATTGAACCTCTTCATTTTGTCAATGAGGAAACCGAGGGAAAGAGATATGAAATTGCTTTCTTGAAGTCAAGTAAATTCAAATCTAGATATGCTGACTCCAAATAAAATAATTGGTCATTTTAATAGTGAATTAATACAACAAGATTCATGCTTGTTTTTTGTTTTGAATTATCACCTTTTATTGTATCCCTATCACCAGGTATTGTATCAGTTATTTAATAAGTATTTACTAAATATTTGATTGATTAATAAATTGCAAATATATGTTGATGATGATGAATATGGAGTTAGAAGAAAAGAATTACCCAATAATATCAAGAATCTCCAAATTCTTGTTACAGATTACACTGAATCCCAAGAACACTTTGAACAATATATAGTGAAGCAGTTGACAGTGTGAAAGAGATCAGTCTAACCATCTTTACCTCTTTATTATAGTACATAGCGTTAAAACTTTAACCTCAAAAAGAGAATATTAGAGTTGGAAGGGAATTTAGTGGCCATCTAGTTTACATTACACCTGATTAAAAACCATGCCTCTAACATATCTGACAAGTTGCCATAACATTTTTTACCATTTCTTTTTCTTTTAACATTTATTAATATTCACTTTTTAGAAAGGTTAACATGGTTACATTATTCATGCTCCTACCTTCCCCTTCATCCCTTGCCCACCCCCCACCCATGGCTGATGCGCATTTCCACTGGTTTTAACATGTGTCATTGATCAAGACCTATTTCCAAATTGTTGATCTTTGCATTGGTGTGGTAATTTCGAATCAAAATCCCCAATCATGTCAGCCTCAACCCATGTGTTCAAGCAGCTGCTTTTCCTCTGTGTTTTTTAATAAGGAGATTTTTAGGATGTAACAAGGGTATTTTGTGGGATGTAATATGAGGCTGAAGCTAGGGGTAATAACTGGTAGGAACAGGGAATAAGGCAAGGTAAGGGATCCAAGGCTGGAGGTGTTGGATTTAAAAATCAGTCTGGCAGTCTACTGAACTATTTCTGGTCTGGACAAACTACCCCCAACCCCCAAGGTTTCCCAGCACAGTCTTCCTTATCTCCCCCTATGATAACCCTAAAACTGAAGCTATCTTATCTGATGAATATTAACCTTGCTGAGGAATGTTTGCCTATGTTTAAATGCTTAAAAACATTTGCCTACTTAATGTATGTTTGCCAAATGCTTCCAGACCCCTGTCCCTGAATCATATGCCATGACTTCCTAGAAAATGTCTTCATCACAACAGCACTGAAGTATGCAGGAAAATCAATCTGAACATGAAAATAGTAAAGTTTTAAGGTGATTCATGTCCCCATTATGGGTCTCCAAATTCCTTATGTAAATGAATGGGACTCAGTGATCTCTGAACGCTCCTATAGTTTTTTTTAAACATTTATTAATATTCATTTTTAACATGGTTACATGATTCATGCTCCTACTTTCCCCTTCACCACCCGCAATCCCCCCACCCATGACCGATGCACATTTCCACTAGTTTTATCATGTGTCCTTAATCAAGACCTATTTCCAAATTATTGGTAGTTGCATTGGTGTGGAAATTTGGAGTCCACAGCCTCAATCATGTCCACCCTGACCCATGCATTCAAGCAGTTGTTTTTCTTATATGTTTCCTCTCCTACAGACCTTCCTCTGAATGTGGGCAGTGTTCTTTACCATAGATCCCTCAGAATTGTCCTGGGTCATTGTATTGCTGCTGGTACAGAGGTCCATTACATTCAATTTTACAATAGTATATCAGTCTCTGTGTACAATGTTTTCTGCCTCTGCTCCTTTTGCTCTGCATCAGTTCCTGGAGGTCTCTCCAGTTCGCCTGGAACTCCTCCAGTTTAGTATTCCTTTTAGCACAATAGTATTCCATCACCAGCATATACCATAGTTTGTTCATCCATTCCCCAATTGAAGGGCATAGCCACCTTTTCCAGTTTGTTGCCACCACAAAAAGCGCAGCTATAAATATTTTCGTACAAGTCTGTTTATCTATGATCTCTTTGGGGTACAAAGCCAACAATGGTATAGCTGGATCAAAGGGCAGGCATCCTTTTATAGCCCTTTGAGCATGATTCCAAATTGCCAGCCAGGATGGCTGGATCAGTTCACAGCTCCACCAGCAATGCATTCATGTCCCAATTTTGCCACATCCCCTCCAACATTCATTACTCTCCCCTTCTTTCATTTTAGCCAATCTGCTGTGAGGTGATGCCTCAGAATTGTTTTGATTTGCATTTCTCTAATTATTAGAGATTTGGAACACTTTCTCATGTGCTTATTGATACTATTGATTTCTTTACCTGAAAATTGGCTATTCATGTCTCTTGCCCATTTAACAATTGGGGAATGGCTTGATTTTTTATACAATTGCTTTAACTCCTTGTATATTTGAGTAATTAGGCCCCTGTCAGAGCTTGTCGTTATAAAGATTTTTTCCTGATTTGTTGTTTCCCTTCTGATTTTGACTACATTGTTTTTGTTTATACAAAAACTTTTTAGTTTAATATAATCAAAACCATTTAATTTACATTTTGTAATTTTCTCTAACTCTTGCTTGGTTTTAAAGTCTTTCCTTTCCCACAGATCTGACAAGTATACTATTCTCTGTTCACTTAACTTATTTATAGTTTACCTCTTCATGTTCAGGTCATTCACCCATTCTGAATTTATCTTGGTGTAGGGTGTGAGATGTTGATCTAGACCTAATATCTCCCATATTGTTTCCAAATTTCCAGGCAGTTTTTGTCAAATAGTGGATTCATGTCCCAAAAGTTGGGCTCTTTGGGTTAATCATACACTGTCTTGCTGATGTCATTTACCCCAAGTCTATTCCACTGATCCTCCCTTCTGTCTCTTAGCCAGTACCATATTGCTTTGATGACTGCTGTTTTATAGTATAGTTTAATATCTAGTACTGCTAGGCCCCCTTCCTTCATATTTTTTTCATTATTTTCCTTGAAATTCTTGATCTTTTGTTATTTCAAATGAAATTTGTTATAGTTTTTTCTAATTCAGTAAAAAAGGTTTTTGGTAGTTTGATAGGTATGGCTCTAAATAGGTAAAGTAATTTGGGTAGAATGGTCATTTTTATTATGTTAGCTTATCCTACCCATGAGCAATCAATGGTTTTCCAATTGTTTAGATCAAGTTTTATTTGTTTGGAAAGTGTTTTGTAGTTGTTTTCATATAATTGCTGTGTTTGTTTTGGTAGATAGATTCCCAAGTATTTTATATTGTCTAGGGTGATTTTAAATGGTGTTTCTCTTTCTACTTCTTGCTGCTCTAGTGTGTTGGAAATGTATAGAAATGCTGATGATTTATGTGAATTTATTTTGCATCCTGTAGCTTTGCTAAAGTTGTTGATTATTTCTAACAGCTTCTTAGTTGATTCTCTAGGATTTTTTAAGTAGACCATCATATCATCTGCAAAGAGTGATAGCTTAGTCTCCTCCTTGACTATTTTGATACCTTCTATTACTTTTTCTTCTCTAATTGCAACTGCTATTGTTTCTAGTACTATGTTGAATAATAGAGGTGATAATGGGCATCCTTGTTTTACTCCTGATCTTATTGGGAAGGCTTGTAATTTATCCCCATTGCATATGATGTTTGTTGATGGTTTTAGGTATATACTGTTAATTATTTTTAGGAAAGGTCCTTCTATTCCTATACTTTTCAGTGTTTTCAATAGGAATGGATGCTGTATTTTGTCAAAGACTTTTTCAGCATCTATTGAGATAATCATGTGATTTTTGTTTGTTAGACTGTTGATATGGTCAATTATGTGGATGGTTTTCCTAATGTTGAACCAACCTTGCATTCCTGGTATAAATCCCACCTGATCATGGTGGATGATCTTCTTAATTACATGCTGGAATCTCTTTGCTAGTATTCTATTTAAGATTTTTGCATCTATGTTCATTAGGGAGATTGGTCTGTAGTTTTCTTTCTCTGTTTTTGATCTCCCTGTCTTTGGAATCAGTACCATATTTGTGTCATAAAAGGAATTTGGTAGGACTCCTTCTTTACTTATCATATCAAATAATTTGTATAGTATTGGGATTAGTTGCTCTTTGAATGTCTGATAGAATTCACTTGTGAATCCATCAGGCCCTGGCGATTTTTACTTAGGGAGTTCTTTGATGGCTTGTTCAATTCCTTTTTCTGATATGGGATTATTAAGGTATTCTATTTCTTCCGTTGTTAATCTAGGTAGTTTATATTTTTGTAAATATTCATCTATATCTCCTAAATTGTTATATTTATTGCCATATAATTGGACAAAATAGTTTTTAATGATTGCCTTAATTTCCCCTTCATTAGAGGTGAGGTCTCCCTTTTCATCTTTGATACTGTCAATTTGGTTTTCTTCTTTCCTTTTTTTTATTAGATTGACCAGTACTTTGTCTATTTTATCTGTTTTTTCAAAGTACCAGCTTCTAGTCTTATTTATTAATTCAAAAGTTCTTTTACTTTCAATTTTATTAATTTCTCCCTACATTTTTAGTATTTCTAATTTAGTTTTCATCTGGGGATTTTTACTTTGCTCACTTTCTAATTTTTTGAGTTGCATGCCCAATTCATTGATCTCTGCCCTCCTTAATTTGTTAATATATGCACTCAAGGATATAAATTTCCCCCTGAGTACTGCTTTGCCCGCATCCCACAGAGTTTGGTAGGATGTCTCATCATTGTCATTTTCTTCAATGAAATTTTTGATTGTTTCTATGATTCCTTCTTTGACAAATTTGTTTTGGAGAATCATATTATTTAATTTCCAATTAGTTTTTGATTTTCCTGTCCAGGTGCCCTTACTAATTATTATTTTCATTGCATTATAATCTGAGTAGTTTACATTTATTATTTATGCTCTTTTGCATTTGTTTGCAATGATTCTATGCCTTATAACATGGTCAATCTTTGTGAATGTGCCATGTGCAGCTGAAAAGAAGGTGTATTCCTTTTTGTCCCTATTTATTTTTTCCACATATTTTTTAAATCGAATTTTTCTAGGACTTCATTCACCTCTCTTGCCTCTTTCTTATTTGTTTTTTTTTTTTGTTTTATCTAGATCTGAAAGAGGAATATTTCAATCTCCCACTAGTATGGTTTTACTATCTATTTCCTTCTTGAGCTCTGCCAGTTTCTCCTTTATGAATTTGGATGCTATGCTACTAAGTGCATACATATTGAGCAGTGTTATTTCCTCATTGTCTATACTGCCTTTAATCAAAATGTAATTACCCTTCTCTGCCTTTTTCAATCAAATCTCTTTTTACTCTGGCTTTGTCAGAAATCACAATCTCCACTCCAGACTTCTTTTTCTCATTTGAGGCCCAAAAGATTTTGCTCAAGCCCTTTTCCTTAAAGCTGTGTATGTCTACCCACATCATATGTGTTTCTTGTAGAAAACATATGGTAGGATTTTGGTTTCTAATCCAATCTGCTCTTTGCTTCCTTTTATGGGTAAATTCATCCCATTCACATTCAGAGTTATAATTATCAGTTGTGTATTTATGAACATTTTGGTATCCACTCCTAGTTCTACCCCTTTTCCTTACACTATTTCCTTTTAACCAGTAGTTTGCTTTATGCCACTAAATCTTTTACACTCCCCTGATTAACTTTCCTTTCTACCCCCTCCCTTATTATTCTCCTCTTTTTATTTTTAAGGCCTAATGGATTCCCTCCCCCTTTTCTCCTATCCCTTTTTTGACTTCCCCTCTCCCCTGATCCCCTTGCTTAATCCCTTCTGACTTTCTCAGTAGGGTTAGATAGAATTTTGCATACCAATGGATAATATAGCTACTCTTCCCTCTCATGGTTAATTACACTGAGAGTAAGGTTTAAATATTACCTCTCAATGCTCTCTTCCTCTCCTTCTTATAATAGTAATCATTCCCTCCCCTTCCCATTCCCTCTTTGTGTGTAATACATTATCCTATTATTCTTCTTCATTCAAGCTTCTCTTGGTGTCCTCTACTATTCACCCCCCTATTTTCCACCCCTTTATCATCTTAGACAATTTAGTATTCCAACCTCTACCTATGAATAATTCTTCTGATTTCTATAATAGTGAATCCTATGATAGAGAATAGAGTTCACTACTGTCATGATTAAAAATGATGAGGGTCGAGATCAAAAGGGAGAATAGTATTTTAATAAAAGCCATGCTGATAGAGATAAACTGACCACGCACCTGTAAGAAAAACCTATTCCAACCTCACCTCAGCCATTTACCTTCCTCTCTCCTCCAGCTCAGGTAACTAAGGAAGAAGTTCCAAGTCATTACCTCCTACTTAAAACTGTCCCTCACCTTTAATACGTCATCCAAAACAGGAGACCCATGAAACCCATTGGACTACGGGAAATGTAGTTTTAAGGACCCCCACAGGTCCAGAGAAGTTTGTCAAACACTATATTGAGGTTCAATCCTTCCAAATAGAACCCCAGGTGATTTTAACTAACACACTACAGAGAATTATGCATAACATTTCTCTACATAGGAATACAAATAATTAGATCATTTTGAAGCCCTTAAAGATGCAAATTTAAAAAATAAGAGTTTTCTTTCTTTCCCTTATCTTTCTTATTTACCTTTTCATATTTCTCTTGTTTTTTGTGATTGGATATCGAACTTTCCATTTAGTCCTGGTCTTTTCTGTGCAAATACTTGGAAATTTTCTATCTTGTTGAATGCCCAAACTTTCTCTTGGAAGTATATAGTTAGTTTTGATTGGTAGGTGATCCGTTGTTGTAGACCCAGTTCACTTGCCTTTCTGAATATCATATTCCAAGCCTTGCAGTCTTCTAGTGTGGAGGCTGCCAGATCCTGTGTGATCCTGATTGGTGCTCCTTGATATTTGAATTGTCTCTTTCTGGCTTCTTGTAAGAATTTTTCTTTTAGTTGGAAGCACTTGAATTTGGCTATTATATTCCTTGGGGTTGTCTTTTCAGGGTCTACTGTAAATGGTTATCTATGGATCCTTTCAATGTCTATAATGCCCTCTTGTTGTAGAACTTCAGGGCAATTTTGCTGAATAATTTCTTTTAGTATGGAGTCCAGGTTTCTATTAATTTCTGGTTTTTCTGGAAGACCATTTATTCTCAAATTGTCTCTTCTAGACCGGTTTTCTTGGTCTGTCACTCTCTCATTGAGATATTTCATGTTTCCTTCTATTTTTTCAGTCTTTTGACTTTGTTTTATTTTTTCTTGCTGTCTTGAGAGATCATTACCTTCTAATTGCTCAATTCTAGCCTTTAGGGACTGGTTTTTCGTTATAATCATTTGGTTTTCAGCTATTATCTTTTTGTTTTCCTGTTCAATCTGGTCATTTCTGGTCTTCAATTTACTTGCCTCACTTTCCAATTGTGCAATTCTGCCTTTTAAACTTTTATTTTCTTGCCAGATCTCTTCCATCTTTCTCATCATCTGAGATTTGAACTCTTCAATAGCTCGTGACTAGTTTTCATTATTTTGGGAAGGTTTGGATATGATTACTTGTTTGTTCTCCTCTGTAGTTTGTTCTGTTGTCTGGATTTTCTCTGTGAAATGTTGTAGAGTATTACATATTTCTCCTTGATGATCTTTCTCTTTTGGGGTTCTTGTCTCTGGCTTGCCATTGTTAGCCCTTCACCCTCTCAGGTGTATCCTCACACCCAGGGTCTGTTTGCACTCTCTAGGCTCCTGAAGATTCAGGTCTAGTTGTTCTCAGGGTCAAGCCTCCTGGTGATTCCCTTTCTTGTTCCTCTTCTGAGGCTCCTTTAACAGTCTCAGGGCACTGTTTCCACAGTCATGTACCCCTCTGCACTGGGTCCCCACTCAAGGCCCTCTCCTGAGCTCATGATCTGAGTCCGCTCCTGTGCTCAGTATCCGTGGTTGCAAGAGCCTGCTCTTGTGCTAGCTCTCAGGGTCTGTGTTCAAAGTCCACATGTTATTTTGCTTCTTGGGGTCTTAGGTCTTGCTGCTCTCAGGAACAGGCCCTGGTGACCCCATGTATCTGCCAAGAACTTAATGGGTGCCCCAAGCTCTCTCTAACTCTTGTGTGCTAGCTTTGGCACTGTAGGTGGTGTGGGCTGGGACAGGGGGTTGCTCAGCTTGTGTTTTAGTGAGAGCTTTTTCACCCCCTTATAGCATGGAAATGCCCCAATTCCACATACCTTCAATTATGCACCCTGTTGTGGATTCCCTTCATTCCTCTGGATTTGTTTTTATGTCTTTTTGAGGAGTCATATATGTTTTGGTTAGGAGAGGTCAAGTAGCTGCTTTTTACTCTGCCTCCATCTTAACCTGGAACTGCCATAACATTTTTGCTTAAAGACATGTAGTAAGGAGGAAATGCACTGCTGCATAAAGGAAACCTATTCCATATAGATCTAATGGTGAGATAATTTTTCTTTAAAATAAACTAATAATTCTCTGATATTTATGCCTTTAACTCTTAATTCTGCCCCACAAAAGAAAAGAAAATAAGTCCACCCCCACTTCCTTGTAACATCTTTATCAACTCTTTCCATTTTCAAAAACTACCAGTGAATCTTCATTGAGTATAGTTTATACTATCCACCATATACATATAATTTTTAATTTCACATTTACTTTATTTATGGTCTTTTCCAATTTTAATCATGTTTCATATAATTTCACACCAGGAATTCTATATTAGACTTCTCTACTATCATTTCAAGATACTTATTATCCTTTTCATCACTCTTCTTTTGGTTAGGCATCATACTTCCATGAGATGGACTACCACTACGTTTTCAACTATTCAAACATTTAACTTTTACAAAGTCATTATTTAGCAGTCACCTCTTCCTTGAATTTCTTCTGCATATGTTCTGTTTTGCTTTTCTGTTGAAACCTAACTATGCATTTCTTTTTATATTCTATTTCTGTATGTAATAATAAGAATTATTATTTACCTATTAGATTATAAGTTCCTTGAGGGCATAGCCATTTTTTTGGACTTTGCATCCACATGACCTAACACAGTTCTTTGTACTTAAGAAATTTTAATAAATATTTATTGAATTTAAGGGGCAATAATCAATAAGCATTTATTAAGCAGCTACAATGTGCCCAATACTCTGCTAAGTGCTGAGTCCTGAATGTTTCCTACTAAGGTATAGATTATATCAACCATAAAATTCAGGATATATTTCTTAAACATCATTGTATGTAGAACTCTGAGTTGGTTAATGAAGTGGCTGAAATTTTTGAATTAAATAGTCCTTTCACTTATTCTGTTACAATCTCTCTGCCTGTGGTTGGAGAAGAAGAACATTAACATCAGTGTCATCATAGATACCAAAAGTAATTAAGCATGTTACTTTAGAGGAGAGTTTGTATTCTTGACTATGTATATCCCTGATTATTAACACATTGCTTGTCATGTAGTAAGTGAATACATGTTTTCATTAATTCACTTTTAAATAAGAGGAGTCTCAGAGAACGTGTAGTCCAACCATTTCATTTCACAAAGGAAATTTATTCTTTTGAAATAAAGTTATTGAAATATTTTAAAAGGAAGTTCATGGACTCCAGGGTAAGAATCTCTGACTACTCACAGTAAGTTGGTAAAATAGAATTCCCTGAACATTCCAAGGTTGAGATCAAGACTTTTGATGTGAATTCACACAGCTTCAGACACCCAGGGAGGTTGTGCCAGGCTTCCAATCTCTCTATCTCTCTATTACTAAACTGTAACTATACCTCTGAAAGGAGACAAGAATATATTCTTTACAATTTTATGTAGAGAAAGAATTTTTAAATTCATTTCTGGATTAGGATTTTGATTGAGAGAGGGGAAGGATAAGATTTTTTTCTAACCTTGGTTGATGGACTGTATAGAGTGATGAAGGAAATACTTGAAGAGGAAATGACAACATTTAATATTTTATATTTTATAATAATATAGTATTTTATTCTAATATGTATATAATGTTTACTATATGTGAAGAACTGTGCTAGACTTTTTATAATTATTATTTCATTTAAGCATCACAACAAGTTTTGAAGGTAGGTGTAATTTATTATCCCCATTTTACAGATAATAAAATTGTGGCAATCAGTATTGTGAGTTTACCTGAGTTACACAGATTTTAGGAATTTTAGATTTGTCTTGAACTCAGAACAGAACAGAAAAGCTTAGAAAAAGACATTGCAGAGACAGATAATGTCATGGAAATCCAGGTTCAGAAGACTTTGGTTTAAATCTTGTCTCTGCCACCCACCATTACATGTGTTACCCTATAATGCCACTTTCTGTCTAGAACTCTTTATACTCATTGGTAAAAATACAAATCTGGAGAAGAAGATAATGGAAGTCCTTCTGACCCTTAATCTCCTGAAAGGCCCTTTTCAGAATTTCTAATAGCAAAGGAACTAATTTCATTTAGTTCCTAGTAATGTCCCCAATAATGAACTAATTTCAAAAAACATAGAATACTGAGATTTTTTATTTTATTTATCTAATTCAATAAAAATATGGAAGCTAGAATCAGAAGAAAGCTGTTTCTGTGTTCTCTGTTTAAATTACAATTAAATTTCCAGCTGGAACTCTCCAAAACATAGTAGAACCCTTACAGAGATGGTATTTGCCTCATTCTATTTTGGAATTCCTTAGTAAAATCACCTTATAGAGACAGCTGTTGTGATAACTGGGATTGGTGTGAATTTTTCTTCTATTGCCCAGAACATTGAAATGCTGTAATATATTTTCAGTTCATTTGAGGTTCAGGTATCCCTAGGAGCAGTCTTCTTCATGCTAACAAACAAGAAAGATACTAAGATTGCAAAATAGAGATTCAGAAACTTAATTCAAACTGCTCTTGGTTAAAAGCTCCAACTGGGACTTTATTGCAAAACACTAGACATTAGAAGATCAGCTGCTAAATTAGCCAGAATAAACATCCTGAGGTGCAAAACTTCTGCCAGGAAACTGAGCTAACAACAAAGCAAAAGGAATGGAAGTAGGTTTAAGAAAAGGCCTGAGTAAACAGACAAATGCTCTTCCTATTGCTATAATGATGTACTCATCATGAACCCCATTAGATAATAAGCTCTATCACATTAGGTAGCTCAGTTTTCATTGTAGGTTAGAATACTGGGAATGTTGGTGCTTTTAATTATAAACCCAAAGGTCACAGTTCAAAGACCTATAAAGAAATTCAAACTAAATTTCATTGCCCATTTCAGAGTAAAAGGACCCACTATTATATATGAGAGGTTTTTTTTTTTTTAAATTCAGGATGATTCAAGTAATTGGTAATGTTATGTCTCTATTATATTTAAATATCTAAAGAATTTTAAATGCTATTATTTCTTTTGTAAGAGTCCTCTGAAATAAATAGATCTTTTGTATTTGAAGATTCAATATGAGTTTAATGTTTTTATAATGCAGTTTTATGATGAATGCTAAATAGACCTTTTCTTTGAACTAATTTTTTGGTGATTCATATAACTAAACAGTCCAAGCTCTGTCCATGTGGAGCATCAAATATTTCCTCCTTATAATATAGGAAACTTCAGGTTTAACACTGATTAGTGTTCTTATTTTCCAACAGGACTTTCCATTTTGTCATCTGAACATTTCTCCTGGTAGTGCATTTGAGTGTATCATCCTGTGCAAATTATAATTATGTAGCATTATACTGATGAATCTAAAATTTAATATTGTTTTATGTTGTAACAAATCTTCTAAAAATTTACTTTATTCTGTATTTTTTCAGTTTTATTAGTTATTTCTAGTATTGATTGTTGAACAGATGTATCAAATTATATATATTTGTATATATACATGTATAATATAATAGTATAATAGTAACATATGTTACTAAATATAAATCTCAACCTGTGGAAATTATTTTTCCCTTCTTTCTCTGTAAACAGAAAAGATGTTAAGATAATAATAAATAAAGAGAAAGAAAACAGAATATGTTGTATTTGGGAAACTGAGCAGTGCCTTGAATGATCTGGCATCAGGTTCCACTAACTTAATTAGTCAACAGAGCAGAGGAAAAGCTTTTCCATTCAGGACTGAAAATTGCAAACCCATAGATAAAAAAATGATCAAAGGACCAAGATTATAGCCAATTAGAGGGGGAAAGAAGGAAAAAAAATATGAGTAAACAATAGAAAAAGAAATCAGTGATTCTTTCTGAAATTACAGATTACCACAATATTTAAGGAACCAAAACTTCAGATCAGACAAAGGAAAATGGAAATACAAGACTTGAACATAAATTTATTCAAGTATATTTCTAGTAAGAATTTTTTAGAATAGGCAAAAATAAAATCACTAAAGGAAGGCATCACCAGAAATGGAAGTAGAGCTATAAACTATATAAAGAATGAGGAGTAAAAGATAAGTATCCTCTATGTTAATAGCATTGGTACAAGTAATGTCGATGAGGAAAGAAAAAACAATACCATGTCTGGGGAAGGACCATGGTTTTCAGAGTAGAGAGTACATAAAAAGTGATTTTAACGGGAAATTGAGAGCAAAAATAAGTGAGGAGATCATGTTTTTTAAGTGATTTAAAATCACTAGGATGAAATGTACTTCATCCAGAGCATGAAATAATTGGGAAACTTGATTGTGGGATTTCAGATGTCTTAAAAAAGGTAAAAATGTTGCTAAGTGTACTACAGTAATGGATGTGGTTAAATTTTACATATATTTTCAGAAAAGGGGAGAGAATTAAATCTTTTTCCACAAATCATTTAATGTGAATTAAAGTTTTATCAAAATTCTAGAGTATATGATTAAATAAATAATTCATGAATATTTGGAAAAGGAAACTGATAATCAAGTCAAAAAAAAAGAATGACTTTATAAGGAATGGTCACATCATTTTGTGGAAGTAATTGTGAACAAAAAAAATAAATAAATACATAGTATTCTTCAGACAGCAATTCAAATTCCACCTTTTTCTCTGGAAACAGATGACATTTTTCATTATGAGTTTTTTAGATTGATTTGGATCACTATATTGCTGAGAATAGCTAGGTCTTTCACACATTCACCAAACAATATTGCTGTTACTGTATACAATGTTTTCCTGGTTCCACTCACTTTACTTTGCATCAGATCATGATGTAATTTTTTCTGAAATTATCCTGCTTATTATTTCTTATAGCCCAATAGTATTCCATTTTATCCGTATATGACAAAATTTTCAGTCATATCCCAATTGATGGATGCCATTTCATTCTCTAATTCTTTACTACAACAAAAATAGGGAGCTGATATATTTTAACAAATAGTTCATTTTATCTTTCATTTTTATCTCTTTGGCATTCATCCCTGGTTGTCTATCATCATTCTCAGTTATTAGACTGACATAGTCATGTATTTCAGCAAAGCATTTTAAGTATTGCCCCCATATTAAGCTTATGAAAAGAATGCAGAGGTGTGAATTAAATTATAATATTGTTGGGTGGATTTTGAACTGTCTAAATGATTTTATCTAAAGGATAACTTTTACATATTTAAATACCAAGTACATAGAAATCTCTAGTAGAATATAGTAGAAATTTTTTCTATAGCCCCAGGTTATTTTAGGTTTTTAGTAACAATATAGAGGAAATTGGCATCATGATAAATTTTGCTGCTGGCTGGATAGTAGAAGGGATACATAGAACACTGAATGATAGGATCCAGAAAGATCTCAATGTGGAAAACAGTAAGCTAAATTCAATGAGAAAAAATAATGAGAAATGAGTACTCTTTAATGAGTTTTAATAACAATAACTTACAAGTACCTAGCTACAAAGACATGGACAGGTAATGTGTGTTAAAAAAGAACTGGAGAATTTTGGTGCACTGCAGGATCAATATGAACTGGTGTTACCTGGAAACCACTGTTCTTTCATGAAACCTTTGGCAATATTAAAAGATACATGATGTTTTAAATGATGGAACCATAATCCACTCCACTTTGTATCCTCATGAGGTCAGTTTTGGAATATTGTTTTCCATTCTGGATATCACATGTTAGGAAAAGAATTCATAAGCTAAAGAATGTCTAGAATGAAAGTAGAATAGTAAGGAAACTTAAAGCCATGTCATACAAGAATTAGAGAGAATTTGGGTCTTTGTTCCAGTGCAAAAAATTAGAAATGGTTGTGGACACAATAAACCTACAGCCTTGTAATACTTAAAGAATTGTAATATGAGAGAAGTTTTATACTGTCTGCTCTTGTAACCAAAGGATATCTGCTCCTCTTGGGCTCAGACAAATAATACATGGATTTGTACATAGAATGGTTTAAGCTAAATGAAACAAAAAATTTCCATGCAAATCAAGATGACTAAAAGTTGGCTCCAACTGCTTTATAGACTCCCAATCACTTGGGATCTTCACTTGCAGGGGTTCTTTAATTCTCACTGATTTTATACGGGGAATTTCTATTAAGACATAATTTGGATTGGATGACTGGTAAAACACTTTTGAACGTTATGATTCTACAGTTTCTCTCCAAGCACAAAGACTTTGTTTAGAGTAAGTAATTAATGCATTTTAAATGAATTGATTAATCAATGCATTATTTTCCTACTGATATGTTTTTCTTTCAAATCAGTACTTCTTGATGAGCAAATTTTACTAATACCATGGTACATGATCAAAGCACTTCACATTTCTGGATGTTTGTTTCCTCATCTATAAAGTTATACTGTAGAGTCCTTCATTTCTGAGGTACCATGGGGCTTTGTAATTTTCTGGTTTTATGATTCTTTGCTCTTGCAGCATTTTTATGAAGACCCCATAACACTAATCATTATATCTGAATACCTCTGTCATTCTATGATGACCACAAAACAGGATTGGGAATTACCTGTTTTCAGGAAAATTTTCTGAAATATATGATGGTCTATGAATGCTTGTCAAAAGTAGTCATGAAGATAATTTTGAGTGGCACAACCCTAGGCAAAAGTGTAAATAAACCATAGTGTGTCTTTAATTCTCTCCTACCTAGGCTATCAATAATATTTCATCAGAATTGGCACTACCATACTACCTCTTTTCTAAGAATCTTATAAGTATCATTTCAGTTTATATGATATGAAGTGTTCAGTGATAAACACATTACCTGATCATCAGATCTCTTTAGATTTTCCCTAAAAGATAGATTAGAACATTAGTCCTTGCTACCTCTTTTTAAATCCCTCTCACCTTCTGGAAGTACTTAGAGAAACCTGAGGTTTGAGAATGTTTCCCTGAAACTTAGCCTTTTATCTTTATTGTTGGTAGGGCTAGTGTGATATACTGGAGTGATTTCTAAGATTATATATGAGATGTACCTATAATTTTTTGCTTTGATATCTCACTATAAAATGATATTAGATTCTCAATGCCTATCCCAGTGGATCTCAATCAATGAATGGCTCTACAATTCTAGAGATTTTTCAAATACAGTTCCAAGAACAGACAAGTTGTGCTTTCTGAGGACCCACTCAATTAAAACAGAAAGAGCTAAAACTAATATGCCATATTATAGTGATATAAATACAAGAAAAATCATAATGTTCTTCTGTTGTAAGAAAATTTTTTCCACTTTTATGGTGACAATGACAAAGTGGCAGAGAAGAGAGTGATGAATGCTAAGAATCCTACCGCCTATAATGACTAACAGTGCTGCGTTTTAAATGTATGTTTCTTATTCACTGATCTGTGAGCTGCAGGAATTAAATCATCAATTTGTACATTTGAATCATAAATGAAACCCACAAAAAAAGAAAGAATAGTACAAATAAAATTGGGATAATTTATTGGATTAAGAGTGGAAAAGGAGTATAGCAAGTTTGTATATTGTCACCTGATTTATTTAATTTATATTCAGAGTACATCATGAAAAATTCCAGTTTGGACAAATCAAAAGTCAGATTTACAGTTGTCTGTATATATGTTAGCAATCTCAGATATGCAGATGATACCACAAAAATGGCAGAAAATGAAGAATTAAGAGGCCTCTTGATAAAGATAAAAGAAGAGACTGCAAAAGATGGCTTGATGTTAATATTAACAATAAAAACAAAAACCCTAAGATATTGACAACTGGATTCATCACTTCCTGGCAAAGAGAGATAGAAGAAAAGGAAGTAGTGACAGATTTTGTATTTGTGGACTGAAAGACCACTTCAGATTATAACTACAACCATGAACTTAAAAGTTGCTGGCTCCTTGGAATGAAAAAAAAAAAAGCAATGACAAATCAGGAAAGCATATCAATAATGGTATGATTTGTCAAAGCTAAGTAGTCATCATCCTTGTTGTTGTTGTTGTTGTTGTTGTTGTTGTTGTTGTTGTTGTTGTTGTTGTTGTTTCAGGTAGCAATGTATGGCTGGGAGAATTAGAAAGCTGAGTGCTGCTGAAATGATCTTTTCAAACTGGGGTGCTAGAAAAGATGTTGAGATCCCCTAGCATAGTGATGGAAAACCTTTTAGAGATAGAGTGCTGGGCTCTGCCCTCTGAAAGACCATATGCCATGCCTTTCCCCCTACCAACTGTCAAGTGTGCCTTGCTTCACATTACCTTACTGAGGAAAGGGAGGAAGAATTCCCAATGGACTTCTGGGCAGTAGGGCAGGTGAAGTGAGGAATGTCCTAAGTGAGTATATATAGGGTGAGAGGTGTTGGCCTGAGCTCTCAGATCCCCTCCAGCTCTGCCACCTGTGAGCTGCCCAACTTATTCTTTGTTGGGCTATCCCATTGGGCTCCTGGGCAGAGGGGTAGGTGATGTGAAAAAATGTCATTAGGCACAGTGGAGAAGGGGAAGGGAATTCCTTTACCTTTCTAGTAACTAACTCTGTGGAGAGAGAGGGGGAGGGTGGCCTTGTGCCCACAGAGAGCACGTTGCATACCATCTTTGGCACCAGTGTCATAAGTTTGCCATCACTTCCATAGAATAAGTACATCAAATCTATAAACTCATAAATAAATCAATTCATACCATTTCTGGAAGTTTACATACTAAGCTGAAGCTTAAATAAAACTAAAAAATAAATAATGAAAAGATTGGACACATTGGAAAAGACTTCAATGTTGAGAGAGATTTAAAAAAAGTTAATAACAGATAATGAAAGGGCTGTGTCTTTGAAATAATGGAATAAAATTTTGAAAAGCTTTGAATGATTCTAGAAGATTAAAGGGCCTGGCATGCTATGGTCTATGGGATCTGGAAGAGTCTTGGAGAATTGAATGACTAAACAACAATAATAATATGCACATATATATCTGTATAAATAACTATATGTTTATATACACACATTCACACATGGCTACATGCATACGCTCATCCATGTATCAATATTGCTCTGATATCCTATGTTAAGAGCCTTTCAAAAGGTAGAGGTTGCCAAAATATGATAGGTAAATATTCTCTTTACAAACTTATGTAATGTTTATGTAGTCAAGTAGTTTATGGTTTAAAATTTACTTTTTAATGTGTGACAACTTGTCAATAATTACATGTACAAAATAATACAAATATAATTTAAAAATTCAAAATCTAAATTAGACAAATGGACACTTCATCAATTGACATGTCAAAGAGTAAATTTTCTTCTTTAAAGAAGAAATGTAAACCTTTTGATTGAAGAAATTCTGTCATTTTTGTCATTTTGAGCTTTGTGTCTCTAGAACTAATACAATATTTGGTGATTTTCTTTGGTGTTAATAAATGTTGATTGATCAATTATAATCGAATTTAAACTGGTAAATGATTATTTTATTATATATATGTGTGTATATATATATTTCAGATATAATTTTAATAATCATCTTCTGATATTTTGTGATCTATAATCCCTGGATCCTGTTTCTTCCCATTATCCCATTATTGCAAGTATATAATATAGGGGATACATATGCTAATATGCAACATATTTTCATGTTTGTAAGGTTATAAAAGATAACACATATTATTTACACTAAAGAAAATAAACAAAGAACATGAAGTGAAGAATGGTATTATTCAGTCTGCATTAAGAGTCCATCAGTTCTTTCTGTGAAAGTGGATATCCTTTTCAATCACAAGTACCTTAAATTTCTCTTAGATCCTCTTGTGATAATACTTAAATTCTTCCCAGTGGATCATTCAATATTATTGCTTTCATTGTGTACAATATTCTCCTGTTTCTGCTCACTATTTTGCATCACTTCATATGTCTCCTGAATTGTTTGTGATTGTCTTATTTATTATTTCTTATGGGACTTCCTGGTTAAGAAGGCTGCAGAGTTGAAGCAGGACTCTTAACTCTCCTAACTGAGAGATACATAATACCTCAAAAGGACATAAAAACCAAATCCAGACGAATGAAGGCACCCCACAATATGCACAGCATTGAATATACATGAGATTTGGGCATTTCCACTCTATAAGGAGGTGAAATAGCTCTCACTAAAAAGAGAGCTGATCAATCCACCCCCTACACCACCTACAGCTCCAGAGCAAGAAGACAAGAGTTAGAGTAAGTGTGGGGCATTCACTAAGTCACTAAGTTCTTGGCAACTAACTGGGATCACCAGGGGCTTGCTCCTGAGAGCAGAAAGACTTAAGACACCAAGAGACTAAAGAATGAATACTTTGAGCAGAGATCTTGAGCATCGTCCTTGGGCTCGGACTTAGAGCAGAAGACTGTGGAAGCAGGGAGCTTAGACTCCTAAATAAGCCTTGGGCAGAGGAGCAAGAAAGGGGACCACCAGGAGGCTTTACCATGAGAACAGCTAGATGTGAGACCCTAGGAGCCTAAAGAGCACAGAACTTAGGTGCCAGGATAAAGCTGAGAGGGGCAGCACTGCACTGTGACTCAGGCAAAAACTGCTCCAGAGCTCTATACACAGAGAGGCAGCCCACCTCACTCAGACTTCCAAATGAAAAGGAAAAACCAATATAATAATGTTAAGCAATGCCCAAGAACTAACCAAGAGGAAATCATTAACACTTGATAACTTTGTCACAGAAAAAATCCAGACAACAGAGCAGACAGCAGAAGAGGACAAACAAGGAAACACATCCAAATCTTCCCAAAAAAGTGAACATTGGTCACAAGCTCATGAAAAGTTCAAATCTGAGATCATGAGAAATATGGAAGAGATTTGGCAAGAAAAGTGCGAAATAGCTCAAAAGGAAATTAACAGGTTAAAAGGCAGAAACTCCCAATTGGAGAAAGATGCCCCAAAATCAAATGAAATGATAAGCAAATTGGAGATCCAATTTAAACAGCAGGAAATCATGAAAAACAGGATAGACCAAACTGAAAAGGAAAATCGGTCTCTAAAGACAAGAATTGGGCAAGTAGAAGCCAATGATCTTGCAAGACAGCAAGAATTAATAAAGCAAAGTCAAAAGAATGACAAAATAGAAGGAAACATGAAATATCTCTCTGAGAAAATGACAGATCAAGAAAACAGTTCTAGAAGAGACAATTTGAGAATCAGCGGTCTTTTGAAAAATCAGAAATTAATAGAAATTTAGACACCATATTGCGAGAAAATATATAAGAAAACTGCCCTGATGTTCTTCAACAAGAGAGCAAAATAGACATTGAAAGAGTCCAGAAATCACCTTCTAAATTAAACCCTTAAAAATCAACCCCAAGGGAGGTTCCAGGTTAAGATGGAGGCAGAGTAAGAAGCAGCTCTTAACCTCTCCTGATCGAATCACACAAAACTCCTCAAGGGGACATAAAAACAAGTCCAGACGAATGGAGGAACCCCACTACAGGACACAGCATGGAAGGTACGTGGAATCGAGGCATTTCCATGCTATGAAGGGGTGAAACAGCTCTCACTAAATCGCAGGCTGAGCAACCACTCCACCCCCACCCCCACCACACACAACATCTATAGTGCTGAAGCCAGCTAAAAAGAAATAGAGCAAGTTTGGGGCACCCATCGAGTCATTGGCAGCTCCGGGGCCTGTTCCTGAGAGCAGCAAGATTTAGGACCCCAATAAGCCAAAGATCACACGCGAAATCTAAGCGCGGGAGCAGAGAGTGGGCTGAGAGCACAGGCACAGATGGAGGCTTGGGTGGAGGCAGACAAAGCCAGGAACTAAAGCTCTGAAAACCTGAGTGGGGAACCAGTGCAGACGGGTATACGACTGTGGAAGCAGCGCCCTGAGACTTGTAAAGGAAGCTCCTGCAGAGGATCAAGCAAGGGGGTCCACCAGGGGGCTTGACCTTGGAAAAAACCAGAACTCAGACCTCAGGAGCCAATAGACCGCTGACAGACACTGAGCGCGAGGATAAACCTGAGAAGCTGCTGGGCTAATGATGGCTACCCAGTCTCAGGAAGCTCAGAAGAGAAAGAATAACAAAAAGAAAAAAAAGCCTTTAACACTTGACAACTGTTACACAGAGAAAATCCAGACAACTGAGCAAACAGAGGAGGAGAACAAACAACCATATGGACCATCCTCAAATGAGGAAAACTCCTCACAAGCTATGGAAGAGTTTAAAACTGAGATTTTGAGGAAAATGGACAAGATCTGGCAAGAAAATAACTGTTTAAAAGGTAGAATCTTGCAATTGAACACCAGAAATGAACAGATTGAAAAGGAATACCAGAAGATTATGGCAGAAAACCAGAAGATTATGACCAAAAACTGAAAGATTATAGCCGAAAATCAATCCCTAAAGGCTAGAATTGAGCAAGTAGGAGCTAATGATCTCTCAAGACAACAAGAACAAATAAAACAAAGTCAAAAGACTGAAAAAATAGAAGGAAACATGAAATATCATGAATACACCTTCTTCTCAGCTGCACATGGCACATTCACAAAGATTGACCATGTTATAGGGCATAGAATCATTGCAAACAAATGCAAAAGAGCAGAAATAATAAATGTAATCTTCTCAGATGATAATGCAATAAAAATAATAATTAGTGAGGGCACTTGGACAGGAAAATCAAAAACTAATTGGAAATTAAATAATATGATTCTTCAAAACCAATTTGTCAAAGAAGGAATCATAGAAACAATCAACAATTTCATTGATGAAAATGACAATGAGGAGACATCCTACCAAACTCTGTGGGATGCGGCCAAGGCAGTACTCAGGGGGAAATTTATATCCTCGAGTGCATATATTAACAAATTAAGGAGGGCAGAGATCAATGAATTGGGCATGCAACTCAAAAAATTAGAAAGTGAGCAAATTAAAAATCCCCAGATGAAAACTAAATTAGAAATACTAAAAACCGAGGGAGAAATTAATAAAATCGAAAGTAAAAGAACTATTGAATTAATAAATAAGACTAGAAGCTGGTACTTTGAAAAAACAGATAAAATAGACAAAGTACTAGTCAATCTAATAAAAAAAAGGAAAGAAGAAAACCAAATTGATAGTATCAAAAATGAAAAGGGAGACTTCACCTCTAATGAAGGGGAAATTAAGGCAATCATTAAAAACTATTGTGCCCAATTATATGGCAATAAATATAACAATTTAGGAGATATGGACGAATATTTACAAAAATATAAACTACCTAGATTAACAGCAGAAGAAATAGAATACCTAAATAATCCCATATCAGAAAAAGAAATTTAACAAGCCATCAAAGAACTCCCTAAGAAAAAATCGCCAGGGCCTGATGGATTCACAAGTGAATTCTATCAGACATTCAAAGAGCAACTAATCCCAATACTATACAAATTATTTGATATGATAATCAAAGAAGGAGTCCTACCAAATTCCTTTTATAACACAAATATGGTACTGATTCCAAAACCAGGGAGATCAAAAACAGAGAAAGAAAACTATTGACCAATCTCCCTAATGAACATAGATGCAAAAATCTTAAATAGAATACTAGCAGAGACTCCAGCAAGTAATTAAGAAGATCATCCACCATGATCAGGTGGGATTTATACCAGGAATGCAAAGTTGGTTCAACATTAGGAAACCATCCACATAATTGACCATATAAACAGTCTAACAAACAAAAATCACATGATTATTTCAATAGATGCTGAAAAAGCCTTTGACAAAATACAGCATCCATTCCTATCAAAACACTGAAAAGTATAGGAATAGAAGGACCTTTCCTAAAAATAATAGACAGTATATACCTAAAGGCATCAACAAACATCATATGCAATGGCAATAAATTAGAAGCCTTCCCAATAAGATCAGGAGTGAAACAAGGATGCCCATTATCACCTCTATTATTTAACATTGTACTAGAAACACTAGCAGTTGCAATTAGAGAAGAAAAAGTAATTGAAGGTATCAAAGTGGGCAAGGAGGAGACTAAGCTATCACTCTTTGCAGATGATATGATGGTCTGCTTAAAAAATCCTAGAGAATCAACTAAGAAGCTTGTAGAAATAATCAACAACTTTAGCAAAGTTGCAGGATACAAAATAAATGCACATAAATCATCAGCATTTCTATACATTTCCAACACACTAGAGCAGCAAGAAGTAGAAAGAGAAACACCATTTAAAATCACCCTAGACAATATAAAATACTTAGTAATATACCTACCAAAACAAACACAGCAATTATATGAAAACAACTACAAAACACTTTCCAAACAAATAAAACTGGATCTAAACAATTGGAAAGCCATTGATTGCTCATGGGTAGGACGAGCTAACATAATAAAAATGACAATTCTACCCAAATTAATTTACCTATTTAGCGCCATACCTATCAAGCTACCAAAAACCTTCTTTACTGAATTAGAAAAAAGTATAACAAATTTCATTTGGAATAACAAAAGATCAAGAATATCAAGGGAAATAATGAAAAAAAAATGTGAAGGAAGGGGGCCTAGCAGTACCAGATATTAAACTATACTATAAAGCAGCAATCATCAAAACAATATGGTACTGGCTAAGAGATAGAGAGGAGGATCAATGGAATAGACTTGGGATAAATGACATCAGGAAGACAGTGTATGATAAACCCAAAGAGCCCAACTTTTGGGACATGAATCCACTATTTGACAAAAACTGCTGCGAAATTTGGAAAACAATATGGGAGAGATTAGGTCTAGATCAACATCTCACACCCTACACCAAGATAAATTCAGAATGGGTGAACGACTTGAATATAAAGAGGGAAACTATAAACAAGTTAAGTGAACACAGAATAGTATATCTGTCAGATCTGTGGGAAAGGAAAGACTTTAAAACCAAGCAAGAGTTAGAGAAAATTACAAAATGTAAATTAAATGGTTTTCATTATATTAAACTAAAAAGGTTTTGTACAAACAAAAACAATGTAGTCAAAATCAGAAGGGAAACAACAAATTGGGAAAAAATCTTTATTATGAAAAGCTCGGACAGGGGTCTAATTACTCAAATATACGAGGAGTTAAAGCAATTGTATAAAAAATCAAGCCATTCCCCAATTGATAAATGGGCAAGAGACATGAATAGACAATTTTCAGGTAAAGAAATCAAAAGTATCAATAAGCAGATGAGAAAGTGTTCCAAATCTCTAATAATTAGAGAAATGCATATCAAAACAACCCTGAGGTATCACCTCACACCTAGCAGATTGGCTAAAATGAAAGAAGAGGAGAGTAATGAATGTTGGAGGGGATGTGGCAAAATTGGGACATTAATGCATTGCTGGTGGAGCTGTGAACTGATCCAGCCATTCTGGCTGGCAATTTGGAATCATGCTCAAAGGGCTATAAAAGAATGCCTGACCTTTGATCCAGCCATACCATTGCTGGGTTTGTACCCCAAAGAGATCATAGATGAACAGACTTGTATGAAAATATTCATAGCTGCGCTTTTTGTGGTGGCAACAAATTGGAAAAGGAGGGTATGTCCTTCAATTGGGGAATGGTTGAAGAAACTGTGGTATATGTGGGTGATGGAATACTATTGTGCTAAAAGGAATAATAAACTGGAGGAGTTCCAGGTAAACTGGAGAGACCTCCGGGAACAGATGCAGAGCAAAAGGAGCAGAGCCAGAAGAACTCTGTACACAGAGACTGATATACTATGGTAAAATTGAATGTAATGGACCTCTGTACCAGCAGCAATACAATGACCCAGGACAATTCTGAGGGATTTATGGTAAACATGCTACCCATATTCAGAGGAAGGACTGCAGGAGAGGAAACATATAAGAAAAACAACTGCTTGAATGCATGGGTCAGGGTGGGCATGATTGAGAGTGTGGACTCGAAACTACCACACTAATGCAAGTACCAACAATTTGGAAATTGGTCTTGTTCAAGGACACATGACAAAACTAGTGGAAATGCGCATTGGCCATGGTTGGGGGGAGTGCGGGGGGGGGGAGGTGAAGGGGAAAGGAGGAGCCTGAATCATGTAACCATGTTAAAAATGAATATTAATAAATGTTAAAAAAAATCAACCCCAAGGAATATAATTGCCATATTCAAGAGTTTCCAAGTTAAGGAAAAAATTTTACAAGAAGCCAGAAAAAGAAAATTGAGATATCAAGGAACACCAATCAGGATTACAAATGATCTGGCAGCCTCAATGATAAAAGACCTCAAGACATGGAATATGATATTCAGAAAGGCAAGAGATCTGGGTCTACAACCAAGGATCACCTACACATCAAAACTGACTATATACTTTCAGGGGAAAGTATGGGCACTCAACAAGAGAGAAGATTTCCAAGTATTTGTAAAGAAGAGATCAGACTAAATGGAAAGTTTTATATCCAACCATAAAAATCAAGAGAAACCTGAAAAGGCAAATGAGAAAGAGAGGGAAAAGAAAGAAAACTCTTACTCTTAAATTTCCTCCTTTAAGGGCTGTAATAAGATCAAATTATTTGTAATCTTTTTTTTAAGATTTAAATTGTTTTTTTTTTTAGAAAAATTTTCAATGGTTACATGATTCATGTTTTTACTTTCTGCTTCGCCTCCCCTTCACCTACTCCCTCCCTTATCTGAAACATATTTTCACTGGTTTTAACATGTGTCATCAATCAGGAATTATTTACATATTATTGATAGTTGTATTGGTGTGGTTGTTTTGAGTCTACATCCCCAATCATGTCTGCATCAACCCATGTATTGAAGCTATTGTTTTTCTTCAGTGTTTCCATTCCTGTAAATCTTCCTCGGAATGTGGGTAGCATTCTTTTTCATAAATCCCTCAAAATTGTCCTGGGTCATTCATTTCATGTGATTTTACCACAGTGTATCAGTTTCTGTGTACAATGCTTACCTGGTTCTGCTCCTTTCACATTGCATCAGTTCCTGGAGGTCATTCCAGTTCACATGGAATTCCTCCAGTTTATTATTTCTTTGAGTACAATAGTATTCCATCACATGCATATACCATAATCTGTTCAGCCATTCCCCAATTGAAAGGCATACCCCTTTTTTCCAGATTTTTGCCACCACAAAAAGTACAGCTATAAATATTATTTTACAGATCTTTTCATCTATGATCTTTTTGGGGTACAAACACAGAAATGCTGTGACTGGATCAAAGGGTAGGCATTTTTTAGAGCTTATTGGGCATAGTTCCAAATTGCTATCCAGAAGTTTTGGAACAGTTCACAACTTCACCAGCAATGGATTAATGTCCCAATTTTTCCACATCCCCTCTGACATTCATTACTCTCCACTGCTATCATTTTAGTCAATCTGCTAGGAGTGAGTTGGTACCTCAGAATTGTTTTAATTTGCATTTCTATAATTATTAGAGACTTAGAACACTTTCTCATGTGCATATTGATAATTTTGATTTCTTTATCTGAAAATTGCCTATTCATGTCCCTTGCCCATTTAATAATTGGGCATGGCTTGATTTTTCATAAAATTGATTTAGCTCCTTGTATATATAAGAAATTAGACCTCTGTTAGAGTTTTTTATAAAGATTTTTTACCAGATTGTTGTTTCCCTTCTGATTTTAGTTGCATTGTTTTTGTTTGTACAAAACCTTTTTAATTCAATATAATCAAAATTATTTATTTTGCATTTTGTAATTTTTTTAACTTTTGCTTGGTTTTAATTTTTTTCCTTTTCCCATAGATATGACAAGTATACTATTCTATGTTAACTAATTTACTTATAATTTCCTTCTTTATATTCAGGTCTTTCAACCATTCTGAATTTATTTTGGTGTAGGGAGTAAGATGTTAATCTAAAACTAATGTCCCCCATATTGTTTTCCAAATTTTCCAGCAGTTTTTGTCAAATAATGGATTTTTGTCCCAAAAGTTGGGCTCTTTGGGTTTATCATACACTGTCTTGCTGATGTCTCTTACCCCAAGTCTATTCCCCTGATCATCCCTTCTGTCTCTTAGCAAGTACCATACCATTTTGATGATTGCTGCTTTATAGTATAGTTTAATATCTGGTACTGCTAGGTCCCCTTCCTTCACATTTTTTTCATTATTTCCCTTGATATTCTTGACCTTTTATCATTCCAAATGAACTTTGTTATACTTTTTTTCTAATTCAGTAAAAAAAAGTTTCTTGGTAGTTTGATAGTTATGGAACTAAATAAGTAAATGAATTTGGGTAGAATGTCATTTTTATTATGTTAGCTCATCCTACCCATGAGTAATCAATGTTTTTCCCATTGTTTAGACCTAGTTTTAATTGTTTGGAAAGTGTTTTGTAGTTGTCTTCCTATAATTGCTGTGTTTGTTTTGGTAGGTATATTCCTAAGTATATTATATTGTCTAGGGTGATTTTAAATGGTGTTTCTCTTTCTACCTCTTACTGTTGTGGTGTGTTCGAAATATGTAGAAATGCTGATGATTTATGTACATTTATTTTGTATCCTGCCACTTTGCAAAAGTTGTTGATTACTTCTATTAGTTTTTTAATTGATTCTCTAGGATTTTTTAAGTAGACCATTATATCATCTACAAAGAGAGATAGCTTAGGCTCCTCATTGTCTATTTTAATACCTTTAATTTATTTTTCTTCTCTAATTGCTGTTGTTGGTGTTTCTAGTACAATGTTAAATAATAGAAGTGATAATGGGCATCCTTTTTTCATGTCTCACCTTACTGGAAGGCTTCTAATTTATCCCCATTGCATATGGTGCTTGTTGATGGTTTTAGATATATACTGTTTATTACTTTTAGGAAAGGTCCTTCTATTCATATACTTTCTGGTGTTCTTAATAGGAATGGGTGTTGTATTTTGTCAAAGGTTTTTTCAGCATCTATTGAGATAATCATGTAGTTATTTTTGGTTTGCTTGTTGATATGGTCAATTGTGTGAATGGTTTTACTGATGTTGAAACATCCTTGCATTCCTGGTATAAATCCCACCTGATCATAATCAATAACCCTCATGATTACTTGTTGTATTCTTTTTCCTAGTATTCTGTTTAAGATTTTTTTCATCTATGTTCATTAATGAGACTGGATTGTAGTTTTCTTTCTCTCTTTCTGATCTACCTTGTTTGGGATCTGTACTATATTTGTATCAAAAAGGAGATGGGAAGAACTCCTTCTTTGCTTATTATGTCAAATAGTTTGTATAGTATTGGAATTAGTTGTTCTTTGAAGGTTTGATAGAATTCACTTATGAATCCATCTGCTCCTGGGGATTTTTTCTTAGGGAGTTCTTTGATGGCTTGTTCAATTTCTTTTTCTGATATGGGATTATTTAAATATTCTATTTCCTCTAATGTTAATCTAGGCAATTTTTATTTTTGTATATATTCATCCGTTTTACCTAAGTTGCTATATTTATTGCCAAATAATTTGGGGAAATAGTTTTTAATCATTGCCTTGATTTTCTCTTTATTAGAGGTAGGGTCTCCCTTTTCATCTTTGATACTGATAATTCAGTTTCCTTCTTTCCTGTTTTTAATTAGATTGATCAGTACTTTGTCAATTTTGTTTGTCTTTTCAAAGTACCAGCTTCTAGTCTTATTTACTAATTCAATAGATCTTTTACTTTGAATTTTATTGATTTCTCCTTTAATTTTTATAATCTCTAATTTAGTTTTTAACTGGGGATTTTTAGTTTGTTCCCTTTGTATTTTTTTTTGATTTGCACTCTCTGTTCATTCATCTTTGCCCTCCCAAGTTTGTTAATATATGATCTCAAGGATATAAATTTCCCCCTGAGTACTGCCTTAGCTGTACCCCACAGAGTTCAGTAGGATGTCTCATTATTGTCATTCTCTTCAATGAAATTATTGTTTTTTTCTCTGATTTCTTCTTTAACTAATGGGTTTGGGGGAACATATTATTTAATTTCCAATTAGTTTTTGATTTGCCTGCCCATGTGCCCTTACTAATTATAATTTTTATTGCATTATGATCTGAATAAATTACATTTATTATTTCTGCTCTTTTGCAATTGTTCGTAATATTTCCATGCCCTAGTACATGATTAGTCTTTGTGAATGTACCATGTGCATCTGAAAACATGTATTTCTTTTTGTCCCTTTTTATTTTTCTCTACATATCAATTAAATCTAATTTTAATAGGATTTCATTCACCTCTCTTATCTGTTTCTTATTTATTTTTTGTTTTGATTTATCTAGATCTGAAAGAGGAATATTTAGACCTCCCACTAGTATCGTTTTACTATCTATTTCTTTCTTTAACTCTGCCAGTTACTCCTTTAGAAATATGGATGATATACCATTTGGTGCATACATGTTGAATACTGTTATTTCCTCATTGTCTATACTGCCTTTTATCAGGATGTAATTACCTTTCCTCACTCTTTTAATCATATTTATTTTTACTTTGGCTTTGTCAGAAATCATGATCTCAACTCCTGCCTTCTTTTTCTCAGTTGAAGCCCAAAAGATTTTGCTCCAGCCCTTCAAATTAAACCTGTGTATGTACACCCACCTCAAATGTGTTTCTTGTAGACAACATATGTTAGGATTTTGATTTCAAATCCAGTCTGCAATTTCCTTCCATTTTATGGGGGAGTTCATACCATTCACATTCAGAATTATAATTATCACTTGTGCATTCCCTGACATTTTAGTACCTTTCCTAGTTCTACCCCTCTACTTACACTCTTTCCTTTTAAACCAGCAATTTATTTTAAATCAGTCCCCCTTGTCCCCTCATTTTATTTACTTCCCTTTCCAGCTTCTCCCTTATTGTTCCCCTCTTTTTATTGTTTAAGGCCTAATAAATTCCTTCCCCATCTCCTCCCCTCCCTTTTTAATCTCCCCACTCCCCTGATTCCCTTGGTTTATGCCTTCTGACTTTCTTAGGAGATTTAGATAGAATTCTATATCCCAATGGAAATTCCTACTCTTTCCTCTCAGGGTTAATTTCAGAGTAACATTTAAATATTACCTGTTAATGCTCTTTTCCTCTCCTTCTTATAATAGTATTCATTCCCTCCCCTTTCCATGCCCACTTTGTGTGGTAAAGAATACCCTATTTTTCTTATTGATTCAAGTTTCTCTTGGTGCCATCTACTATTTTCCCCCCACATCAGCTTAGACCATTTAGATCTCCAACCTCTCCCTATGAATAATTCCTCTAATTACTCTAATAGTGAATGTAGTTTTTGAAAATTACACATAACATTTCTCCATATAGGTATACAAATAATTTTATCTTATTGAAGCCCTTAAAAAGGCAAATTTAAAAATAAGAATTTTCTTTCTTTCCTCTCTGTTTTTTATTTTCCTTTTCATTTTTCTCATGGTTTTTGTGTTTGGATATTGAACTTTCCATTTAGTCCTGGTCTTTTCTGTGCAAATACTTGGAAATCTTCTATCTCGTTTAATGCCCATACTTTCTCCTGGAAGTATGTAGTAAGTTTTGATGGGTAGGTGATCCTTGATTGTAGACCCAGTTCTCTTGCCTTTTTGAATATCATATTCCAGGCCTTGAAGACTTTTAGTGTGGAGGCTGCCAGATCCTGTGTGATCCTGATTGGTGCTCCTTGATTTCTGAAATGTCTCTTTCTGGTTTCTTGTAAAATATTTTCTTTTACTTGAAAGCTCTCGAATTTGTCTATTATATTCCTAGGTGTTGTCTTTTCAGAGTTTAGTGTTGAGGGTGACTTATGGATCCTTTCAATGTCTATATTGCCCTCTTGTTGAAAAACTTCACAGCAGTTTTGTTGGATAATTTCTTGTAGTATGGATTCCAAATTTCTATTAATTTCTGCTTTTTCAGGAAGATCAATGATTCCCAAATTGTCTCTTCTAGACCTGTTTTCTTGATATGTCAATTATTAGTGAGATATTTCATGTTTCCTTCTATTTTATCAGTCTTTTGACTTTGCTTTACTTGTTCTTGCTGTCTTGAGAGATCATTGGCTTCTACTTGCCCAATTCTGGTCTTTAGAGACTGGTTTTCTACTATAATCTTTTGATTTTCCTTTTTGATTTTATCTATTCTGTTTTTCATGGTTTCCTCCAATTTGCTTATCATTTCATTTGATTTTGGGGCATTTTCTCCAATTGGGAGTTTCTGTCTTTTAACCTGTTAATTTCCTTTTGAGCTATTTCCCACTTTTTTTGCCAAATCTCTTTTATCTATCTCATATTTGAACTCTTTAAGAGATTGACCAATTTTCACTTTGGGGGGAAGGTTTGGATGTGATTACTTGTTTGTTCTCCTCTGCTGTTTGTTCTGTTTTCTGGATTTTTCTGTGTAATCCTTGTCAAGTGTTAAAGATTTCTTCTTGATCTTTCTCTTTTGGTGTTCTTGTGCCTGGCATGCCATTATTATTATTTCTTTCTCAGTCAGAAGTCTGAGTGAGGCAGACTGGCTTTCTGACTATCCTATAGAGCTGTGGAGCAGCTTTTGTCTGAGTCACAGCTCCATGCACCCTCTTGGATTTATCCTCTCACCCAGGATGGGTCTAAAATCTTTAGGCTCCTGAGGTCTCAAGTCTAGTTGTTCTCAGGGTCAAAGCCTCTTGGTGGCCCCCTTGATTCTATGCCCAAACCTCCTTTAACCATCTCAGGGCTCCACATCCATAGTCATGCACCCCTCTGCACTGGGTCCCTACCCAAGTTCCAAGACTGCTGTCAACATCCACATCCACACCTGAGTTTAATGTCCATGCCTGAGCTGAAGATCGGCTTTCAAATAAGATTCTTTAGCCTCTTGAAGTCTTAAGTCTTGCTGCTCTCAGGAGCAGGCTCTGGTGATCCCAGGTAGCTGTCCGATTTTTGTTCTATCACTTGTGTACTGGTTTTGGCACTGTGGGTGGTGTCTGGGGGAGTGGGTTGCTCAGCTTGCATTTTAGTGAGAGATATTTCATCCCCTTATAGCAGGGAAATGCACCAGTCCCATGTCCCTTCAATGCTGCACCTTGGTGTGAGGTCCCTTTGTTCATTTGGATTTGTTTTTATGACCTCTTGAAGAGTCCTATATGTGTGGGTTAGGAGAGGTTAAGCAGCTGCTTCTACCCTGCCTCCTTCTTAACCTGGAAGTCCTTTGCCTATTTGTATTTATATATGGAGAAATGTTATGTGTAATTCTCAAAAATTGTATTCACTACTATAATAATTAAAAGAATTATTCATCAGGAGAGGTTGGAGTACTAAATGGTCTAATATTATATGGAAAAAAGAGGGTTGGAAATAGAAGATGGCACCAAGAGAAACTTGAAGGAATAAGAAATTAGGATGATCTGTACCACAGAAAGAGGGCATGGGAAGGAGAGGGGATGAATACTACTATAAGAAGGAGAGGAAGAGAGAATTAATAGGAAATACTTAAACCTTAATCTCAGCAGAATTAATCCTGAGATGGAAGAGTACCTATATCCATTGGGATATCGGATTCTATCTTACCCTATGGAGAAAGTCAGAAGGGATTAACCAAGGGGGGGTACAATCGGGTGGGGAATTAAAAAAGTCAGGGAAACAGAGGAGGAAGAGAATTCATTAGGCCTTAAAATTAATAAGAAGGGGGGGGAAAGAGGTGGTAGAAAGGGAAGTAAACTAAGGGAAGGGATAATGGGGACTAATTTAAAACAAACCATTGGTTTAAAAGGAAATAGCTTGTGAATAAGGGGCAGAACTAGAAGAGGATATCAAAATGTTGGGGAATACACAGCTGATAATTATAACTCTGAATGTGAATGAGATGAACACACACATAAACTGGAAGCAAAGAGCAGAATGCATTAGATAACAAAATACTACCATATATTGTCTACAAGAAACACACGAGAGACAGGTAGACATAAATATAGTAAAAAGTAAAGGCTAGAACAAAATCTATTGAGCTTCAACTGAGAAAAAGAAGCCAGGAGTGGCAATCATGATTTTTGGCAAAGCCAAAGTAAAAATAGATCTGATTAAAAGTGATTGGGAAGGTAATTGCATCATGATAAAAGTCAGTAGAGACAATGAAGAAATCACATTACTCAACATGTTTACACCAAATGTTATAGCATTCAAATTGGGAGTGTGAATCAAAAAAAAAAAACTACAAAGGGAACAAACTAAAAATCCCCAGTTAAAAACTAAATTAGAGATTACAAAATATAAAGGAGAAATCAATAAAATTGAATGTAAAAGAACTATTGAATTAGTAAATAAGACTAGAAGCTGATACTTTGAAAAAATAAATAAAATTGACAAAGTTTTGGTCAATCTAATTAAAAAAGGAAAGAAGAAAACCAAATCGTCAGTATCAAATATGAAAATGGAGACCTCAACTCTAATGAAAAGGAAATCAAGGCAATAATTAAAAACTATTTTGCCCAATTATATAGCAATAAAGATAGCAATATAGGTGATATGAATGAATATTAACAAAAATATAAATTGCCTTAATAGTAGAAGAAGTAGAATACTTAAATAATCTCATATCAGAAAAAGAAATTGAACAAGCCATCAAAGAACTCCCTAAGAAAAATTCCCCACAACCAGTTGGATTCACAAGTGAATTCTATCAAACCTTCAAAGAAAAACTAATCCCCAAAACATAATTAGGAAAGGAGTCCTACCAAACTCTTTTTATGACACAAATATGGTACTGATCTCAAAGCCAGGATACTACAAAAAATAATAGAATACTAGCAAAAAGACTCCAGCAAGGGATCATGAGGGTTATTCACTATGATCCAGTGGGATTTATACCAGGAATGCAAGGATGGTTCAATATTAGGAAAACCATTCACATAATTGACCATATAAACAAGAAATCCAAAAAAATCACATGATTTTCTCAATAGATGCTGAAAAAGCCTTCGACAAAACACAACACCCAGGGGGATGCTATCCACCAGGCATTGGATCACATAATGGCCTTTGGCATGAAATGCATTGCATAGGGTATTATATAGAGATCTTGGAAGAATGGGTTTGTCTGCACTAGAAAACCATATACCTCTCACTAATTTGGCCCCTAGATTTTCTATCCAGTGCTTCACTTCCCTTGAGAAGTATGCCGTTTGAGATCTGCTTCATCCACCAAGGAGAAGTTCAGCACATGGATGGGACCAAATCAGGCACCATATTTGGCTGTTATATCTGCCCTTTGGTTTCCTAATGAGACTCCATCTTCACACTTTGGATGTGATTGGGCATGCATCACTGCCACTTCTTTGGGTAACTGGACAACTTCCAGGAGTTGGTTTATAAGGCTCCCATAGGCTATTTCCTTCCAACCAGCAGTTATAAATCCCTGATATCTCCAGATTTGGCCAGTACAATGGACTACATTGAATGCATATTTGCTGTTGGTATACACATTTATCCTTCTGCTCCAGCCAATTTCTAGAGCTCTAGTGAGACTCAGGATTTCAGCACCTTGAGCACTCATGGATTTTGGTAGAGCTGCATACCATAAAGTCTCATCTTGAGTCACAATAGCTGCACCAGTATACCGTTCCCCATCTAACACAAAAGCAGAACCATCGGTGAACAGTGTCAGGTCTGGAGAGAACAAAGGGATATTTGTCAGGTCATCTCTAGTTTTCTGAACTATTTCCAAGGTATCTGCACAGCTATGGATAGGTTCCCCTTCTAATGGCAAGTATGGCATTAGTGTGGCTGGGTTGAGCTCTTTACAACAATGGAAAGTTAGGTTCTCATTGCCCAGCAACACAATTTGATATTGGGATAAGAACTGGGATTTAAACACTTGTAGGTTGCTGTTTTTCCAGATAGTATCTATTTGACGAGGTGAGTACAGAATGATCCTGCATCCCAAAACCAGATCTGAAGATTTCTTAACCATTAGGGCAGCAGCAGCAATTGTTCTCATATGTGGTGGCATCCCCCTAGCCACAACATCTAGCTGGGAGCTACAATAGGCTATTGGTCTAAATTAATCCCTTACACTAATTGATTGATCTACACTATTGATATACACTAAATTGATCTACACTAATACAGCACTGGCTATTCCCTTGTCCTCATGTACATATAGGTGAAATGATTTTGGATGGTCAGAGATACCCAGTGCAGAGCTTGAAAACACAGGTGTTTTCAGTTTTTCTATTGCATGCTTGTGCTCCTGTGTCAGTTTTAAAGGTTCTGAGACAGTGTTCCTAGTCAAGATTGTCAGAGGTTTTGAGATCAGATTATAACCAGGTATCCACTGCCTACAGTAACCCATGATTCCTAAATTTGCACAGAGCTGCTTCTTGGTCCTAGGCATGCACAGCTTCTGTATATGTCCAACTCTTGTTTGGGAAATCCATCTCATACCCTTTTCCAAGACAAAGCCAAGGTACTCTACTTTTGGCAAAAGCCACTGTAGCTTGGCCCTGGAGATCTTGTGTCCCTTTTGTATATCTCTTGTAATAGATATTTGCTGTCACTTTGACATACTGGAGCATTTGGTGACATTAACAAAAGGTCATCAACATAATGCACTAGTTTATTTTCAGTGAATATGGTTGATTCAAGATCTCTTTGCCAGATCTGGCAAAAGATATTTGCACTTTCTGAAAATCCTTGTGGAATTCTGGTCCAGCACACTTGTTTACTCTCCCAGGAAAATGCAAAAATCTTCTGACTGGACCCATGCAGGGGTACAGTTAAATGTGCACAGCACAGTTCCATGACTGTTAACCAGGTTGCACTGCTTGGAAATTCAGCAATGATATTTGCTGGGCTAGGTACCACTGCATGTCCCTTCTTAACAAAGTTGTTTACTGCTCTCAGATCATGCACAAAATGTCATTATGTTTTGCCATATGGATCTTTCTTTGGCTTTTTAATGGGCATAATAGGTGAGTTGTCCTCAGATAGAGTATAGATCAAAATGCCTTGTTCAGGGAGACTTTGGATTACGGGCCTGATACCCTCTGTGGCCTCTTTGCTCACTCTATACTGAGGAATCCTAGGTGGAGTGCCCTCTTTCACCTCAATCTTTAAAAGTGTGGCAGATTTTAAGATTCCCACATCAGTTGAATGCTTAGCCCAAACTGCCTCTGGTATATCTTTTGGTATTTCAAAGATATTCCCCATACGTTGTTCCTCCTCATCACCCTCCACTTGTCCTAGGAATAGCAATGGATGGTGCTTGAATGACTGTTTGGGTAAGTGTAGGAATATTTGGCCTGACATAACACTGGATAGTGGCACCTAATTTACAGAGAATATCCCTCCACAAAAGGTTGGATGGGTATCAGGGTATCAACAAAAAGGAATGATCCAAATTCATTGGGCCTATCTTCACCATCTTAGATCTTAGCTTGGGCACTAACTCCATTTACTCAGTGGCTCCTTTTACTCTCACGGATCCCATTAGTGTATACTTAGATAGAGAATTAGGGTGCAGATTTTAACACAGAACGGGTTTCTCTGGTGTCAATAAAAGCAGAATAGGTTTGATTCCCTATTGTCACCATAACCAAGGATTCCCTGTCTTTAACTGTCTGAGTAACAGGTACGAAAGATGATTCTATCTCAATGTCCCCTAAATCCCATTGATCTTGTTCTAGGACTTCTGTCTGTGCTGGCTCAGGATTCTGTGAGTGTAATGATGGCAAGTATCCTTCAAATGTGGCTTTTTGGACTGCCTGTGCCTTAATTGGCATCCCTGGAACATTCTTTTGCCTATCAGTGTTAAGGTGTATCTCAGTTTTCCCAGATCATGAGTAAGGTAGAGTGTCCTTCTCTTCACTGAACATGCTTTGCTTGACTTGTGCAAAGTTAGATTCAGGAGAGGTATTTCTCTGCATTAAGGGAAATTCTTCAGAATTGGGAAGGTGTTTTCGGTTCATGACCACATCCCAATCCTGTGAGTTTATTTTTTTCTTCTTGTACCTGACCCCTAGACTCTATATCAGTAACAGGAAACTTAACTGCAGATGTACTTTGCATAGGAAACAAAATCAGTGCTGTAGATTCTTTCTCTGTTCCTATTGGTGTCACTTTGTTTCTCTATTGGCTACTGACATTGATGGAATTGAATTCCTTTAAATGCATTAACTCAGAATCTATTCCAAAGGCAGTTCTCTCTGGAGTATCACAGGCTTGAAAGTGTGCTACAGCTGTATGCACCTGACTCTGAAGTAGGATTGGTATGAATTCTAGCTCCAGGATCCAGCTTTGTAGTTCCTTTAGTATTGTAGCAACTAGATTTTCCAATTTCACTTCCAGCTTCCCTAGTTGGTGATAGAGAAGAGGCTGTGCCTATGTCTGAGAATTTTGTATTTTCCTTCTCAATGGTCTGCAGGAGCCCATATCCTTTGTTGACATTGTCTGTTTCTAAGAGATCCCCATTAGACCACCTGTCTAAAACCATTTCTCTTTTTGTTTGGCCTTGCTGTACTACAGATTGATGTAAATGATCCACAGTCTTACTACAGAAAGATGTAGTAATCAATAGCAATCAATGAATGCTACTTTCTTCAAGCTTGTATCAAGAACTTTGCAGATGTGCCTGGTTCCCTATCAGTGTTCCCCACATCACTGTTTCCTTTCCCATAAATTCTCTCCTTTAATTCTTTTATATCCTCCTTCATTTGCAATTCCTCCTCAGTCATTTCTTTGTAACTTTGTGTTACATCCACCATCCCATAATTTATAATTTCTTCTGCACTCATTTTGTCTTTCCCACATTCCTCTGCCACATCACTGTCACTGCCCTTATCTGTCCTTGCAATAACTAGGGCTGCTTTCTTGGTTCATAAGCTGGTACGAGGCCTTTCTCCTTCGGACACGTATTCCTCCATTTTTGACAAACTAGGGGAATTACTAAATTTAGCACAGTTATGGTCACAACATCTTGTCTTTACTTTGTCACTGTAACTGTTGTTATCCTTGTTGTTGCTACTATTATTGCTGTTATTGTTATATCTGGAATTATAGTAGGTGTTTCTCCTGTTGTTTTCATTATTGTTATTGCTTTTATTCCCAAAATTTATCTGAGATTTAAACCTACATTGATGAACAATATGTCCAATTTTCGAGCACAGGAAACAGTGTTTGACAGAGTTGTTAGTATTGCTAGAAAATTGCCTAGGCCTTCTCTGGCTCCTCTGATTGCTGGACATCAGAGCCATATTCTTAATCTCCTCAATTTCCTTGACCTTTTGAGCTTCCTTTAGTTGTCTCTTCAGCTCTGCAATCTCCCTATCCTTTTCAGAGGCCTTTGATTGGTTAAGCTCACTATCCTTAGACTCATGGACGTATGCAGCAGACTTTCTTAGTTCTTCAATGGGCATGGTCTATCATTGTGGGCAATACAACTTGAAATAAGCCTGGATGTGGTTCAGAATGCCTTTTAAAAACTACCTCCTGTCATGGTGGATGTTATCCTAAGCTGTCATGTCCCTGAAATCTAGGATAGTTTCGCCTGCCTCTAAGAGCCTGTACAGGTCAAGGTTTTGGTGTTCTTCCACCTGCCTTAATTTCTCAAAGGATTTGCATTTCATCATCTTGCATGGAGCCTCATTGCTTCTGCTAAATCCTCCCCACATCTTTTAAGATAAGTCATGTTTGCATGTGAGGAGAGTTCTAAGTCCTGGTGTTGTTCTGGCCACGAGGCAAGATTGGGGTTGCTTCTTGTCTCGGCTATAAATTTTGCCTGCTCACTAGGGGTGTATAATTCTGATAGGAGCAATTCCACATTCTCAAATGTTGGGTTGTAAAGTCTCATGGCCCGCTTATATTCTTTTATAGATTTATGGGTATTTGTATGGATCTCCAGATCACCCCCTGAGAAAGGTTTGTAGCCTTTAAAATGCATAATGCCTGAGTCAGGTTGTACCACTGTCCTATTGGTAATGGGGAAGGATAGTTACAGAAGCTGCTTCAGCCCCTGCAACCTGTCGTTCTTCAGTGTTCTTATCCTTAGCTTATTGTTTAATATCCCCCCCCTTTTTTGGTGTGACTGCACTCTCAATAATCTCTAGCTACATGAATGTCTGTGCATCTAGGTCCTTTCCTTCCCTGATCTGCTTGTTTATCTCAATTATGGTCTTCATGTTCTCCACTAATTGCTCCAAAAGCAGGTTTTTTTTTTATTTCTGTTTTCCCAAAGGTAAATGCCAAAACTTTCCTCAATATCATCAGGGCCCCAAAGAAAGTTGCAGCCATGGCTATCCCTGATGGCACATATGCCAAAGCATCACCCACTGATATAGTTAGCCACATGTAAGTATCATATATTTTTATCATTTGTTTGAAAAATTTGGGAACCATTATCAGCCTAATGGTGGCACAAGCCTGCCAAATCCCATATATCAGCACTCCAGAGCACCCCAGAGTGACAACAGCCCTGTTGATGAAGCTGGCCATACTGATCACTTCCTACTCAGGTTCTGAAATAAAAATCCTAGGCTGGCTGGCCAAAACTATTATGTTGATCTTAACAGAGATATTTGGGGAAGCTAAAGAGAGGGCCTGATATTAGAAACCTGCAGGACTCACTCCTCCCCCCCCACAGGCTTGAGTGAGTGGGGAAGGGTACGTACTCCTTACTTTTCACCCCTCCCACCTAGCAGTTGGATATCAGTTGGAAATGGAGGCAGGACTGACATCTTCTTACTAGGCTCAGCAAGGCAAATCCCTAATAATGTTCACTTTCCCAACATATATTCCCCACAGGTTTGACCAAGGGACAATAGGAGAAGCTTGATGTCTTATTGTTATCTGGGACAGACAAGGATCTGACTTCTCTAGCTGACAACTGAAAGGAACAAAGCTTTATGGTAGCTGTGAGTATGCTCAAAATAATAGTCAGGCACAAGTACTAAAAGATGAAGTTTTTACTTATAAAGAAGGGAAGGCAGGGAAGAGGTATCTAGGATTAGAATAAGATCTGGGAAGTAGAAACTGCCCCTTCCTCCCCAGGAGGGAGTGGCTAACTTTATATGTAGCTGACCCTCAAAGCTTATAATAATTACTTCTAATATCTAACAAAACTAAATGTATAAAAAATGCTATTGCAAGAAAGGTCTAATTCCACTAGACAGACAAACTCCTGAGAAGAAACTGAAATGGCAGTTTTCAGATAAAGAAATCAAAACTATAAATAAGTACATAAAAAGGTGTTTCTAATCTCTTTAATTGGAGAAATGCAAATCAAAACAACTCTGAGATACAACCTCACACCCAGCAGATTGGCTAATATGACAGCCAATGACAATAATATATGTTGGAGTAGATGTGGCAATATTGGGACATAAATGCATTGCTGATGGAGTTGGGAATTGATCCAACCATTGTGGAAGGCAATTTAGAATTATGTCCAAAGGGCTTTAAATGACTACCTGCCCTTATTTCTACTGGCAGCTGTAAATCTGACTTTTGATTTGTCCGGCCTGACATTTTTCATGATGTCCTCTGAATATACATTAATATAGATAATACGGGAAAAGACTTGTACAAATATATATATATATAGCTGAGCTCTTTGTGGTGGCAAAAAATTGGAAAATTAAAGAGTGTCAAGAGGCCTCTTAATGAAGATAAAAGAAGAGACTGCAGAAGATTGTTTGAGGTTTAATATTAACAAAAACAAGACCCCTAAAATAATGAAAACTGGTTCCATCACTTCCTGGGAAAGAGAGGGAGATAAAATGGCAGTAGTGGCAAATTTTATATTCGTAGACTCAAAGACCACTTCAGATTGAATCTACAGCCATGAACTTAAAAGATGCTGACTCCTTGGAATAAAAAAAATATTGTGGTATCTGTTGGTGATGGAATACTATTGTGCTGAAATGAATAATGAACTGAAGGAATTCCATGTGAACTGGAACAAACTCCAGGAATTGATACAGAGTGAAAGGGGCAGAACCAATAGAAGGTTTGAATGAATTTTTTATTTGCCTTTCCATGTACCCTTACTGAGCATACTTTTTATTGTATTAGGATCTGAAAAGGTTGCATTTGTAATTTCTGCTTTTTTCATTTGTTTGCAATGTTTTTATGTTTTAGTATATAGTCAGTCTTTGTGAATGTACCATGTGCTGCTGAAAAGAAGGTGCATTCCTCTTTGTTCCTATTTTATTAACTCTATTAACTTAGATTTATTAACTCTATTATATCTATTAACTCTAATTTTTCTACTAGCTCATTCACATTTCTTATCTCTTTCTTATTTATTTTTCAATTTGATTTATCTGGATCTGATAGAGGAAGGTTTGGGTCCCCCACTAGTATAGTTTTACTATACTACTCCTTAATCTCCAATAGTTTCTCCTTTAGAAATCTGGATGCTATACCTTTTACTGCATACATGTTGAGTACTTCTTTATTGTCTATACTACCTTTTATCAGGATGTAATTACCTTCCCTATTTCTTTTAATCAGATCTATTTTTACTTTGGCTTTTTCCAATATCGTTATTGAGACTCCTGCCTTCTTTTTCTCAGTTGATGCCCAAAGAAATTATTCTCTAGGCTTTCACCATTACGCTGTGTGAGTCTACCTGCCTCATATGTGTTTCTTGTAGACAATATATGCTAGGATTTTAGTTTCTAATTCACTCTGCCATTTTCTTCTGGTTTATTGGTGAGTTCATCCCATTCACATTCAGAGTTATAATTGACACCAGTGTTTTCCCCTCCATTGTGATTTAATCCCCTTCCCCTAGTCTTTCCCTTTCTTCTTTCACTATTTCCTTCTATAGCAGTATTACACTTTTAATCAATCCCACTATTCCTCACCCTTATTTTGCTTTCTTTCCAACCCCCTCCCTTCTTATCCCCCTCTTATTTTTCTTTGAGGTCTATTCAATTCCTTTCTGTCTCCTTTTCCCTCAATTTTCTTACTCCAGACCCTTCTCCTGGCCTTGGTTTTCCTTCTTAAATTCCCTGTAGGATAAGATAGAATTCTATATCCAGTGGATCTAGCTGCTCTTCCCTCTCAGAATTGATTCCAATGGAAGTAAGGTTTAAATATCACCTATTAGTACTCTCTTCTTCTCCTTCTTATAATTGTATTCTTCCCCTTCCCCTCCCATGGGTCTCTTTATGTGGTATAAATTATCCTATTTTTCTTTTTCCTTCAAGTTTTTCTTGGTGTCATCTTCTATTTCTGTCCCCCTCCTTACATATCATCTTAAACCCTTAGTACCCCAATCTCTGCGTTTGGATAATTTTTCTATCTACTTTGACAGTGAAAACAGTTTTTGAGAGTTAAAAATACAATTTTTCCATATAGGAATATAAACAATTTAACCTTATAGAAACCTTTAAAATATTTTTTCCCTCTTTCTTGTTTACCTTTTCATGTTTCTCTTGAATTTTGGATTTGGACATCAAATTTTCCATTTAGTTCTGGTCTTTTCTATAGGAATACTTGGAAATCATCTATTTTGTTAAATGCCCATACTTTTCCCTGGAAGTTTTGATGGGTAGGTGATACTTGGCTGTAAACCCAATTTGCATGCCCTTCTGAATAATATATTCCAATGATTGGAATATTATGTTCCAGTCTTTGCAATCTTTTATTGTGGAGGCAGTCAGATCCTGTGTGATCCTGATTGGTGCTCCTTGATATCTGAACTGTCTCTCTCTGGCTTCTTGAAATGTTTCCTCCTTAATTTGGAAGGTCTTGAATTTGGTAATTACAATCCTGGGGGTGGTCTTTTGAGGACTTAATGTAGAGGGTGATCTACATTCTCTTTCAAAGTCTATTTTGCCATCTTTTTCAAGAGTATCAGGGCAGTTTTCTTAGATATCTTGTAGTATGTTATCAAGGCCTCTATTTTTTCCAGGTTTTCCAGTAGACCAATAATTCTCAAATTGTCACTCCTAGATCCATCAGATCTCCAGGTCCATCATCTTCTCAATGAGATATTTCATGTTTCCTTCTATTTTGTCATTCTTCTGACTTTGCTTTATTAATTCTTCTTGTCTTGTGAGATCTTTACCTTCTACTTGCCCAGTTATCATCTTTAAAAACTGGTTTTGTAATGCAAAGATGCAATAAAGGCTTTTGCCCTTGCAAAAGTTAACTGAAAATTTCTGGCAGTTAGAAGCCTTAGAATCCTGACAGGAGTCAGTTGGAACTGGAGACTTGAGGAGAGCAGAAGGTCCAACTGAAGCACTGCCATTAGGTTTTGGCTTTGCTTTTGGCCTGTGATTTTGTCTCTGGACAATTTGAACCTAGCTAATTTCTCTGGACCCCTCCCTGACCTTCTCCTTATTACATCCCTGTTACCTTTCCTGTATTTCCCTGTGGGCTCTGGGAGGAAGGGTGGTTTTGGGGTTTTAGTGATTAGACTTTGTGGGTTTAGTTTCCCTATACACAAGTAGGACATCCTTGAATCAAATTATTCCTTATTTTATTGATTTAGTATACATTCTACTTTAAGGGCAACCAAATCTTTCCTAGCTGAAAGAGCAGGCTCTCTCAGTCTAACCCATTCCTGTGACCCTCTCCCATCTTGAGTTTCTCTCTAGTGGTTGTCAGAAACCCTAAACCCTTCTCTCCTTCTTACTAACCCTGAATATTAATAAATCCCCTTGTTACCTAATCAAACCCTCTGGTGAATCATTGTGTTGAAGTTTAGGCAAGGGTTGAAGAGGGAAATAATTACTTTCTTTATTTCTTGAGGGAACTGGAGGCATCCATCTTGGGAGGAAGTCATTGCCTGACACTTCCTCCTGAATCCCTTCGGTTTCACTGTCAGGGAGGAGTCTTCCGACTCCTCCTTTGAGGGACTTGAGAAACTGACAAGAAAGCCCTCAAGGCAGATTTAAACCATTTCTGACTGGCCCTACTCCTTGTCTATAGTGAATAACTTTCCTGCCTGGAAAGGTTTAGCCTATTTCCCCCCAGTATCCTCTGTTTCTGGCTTGAGTATCTAGTCTGTTAAGCTGCCTCTCCTGAATACCACATCCATTCCCATGCTATCCAAAATACTGCCTTTTCCATTCCTTCCCTAATTTCATCAATCCCTTTCATTTCTCTCCTATTACCTCAAGCACCTTCTACCCCTCCTCATTCAGCAAGGATTAAGGGACCACCCCCAACTTTAGTGTCACTTTATTCACTACAGTTTTCAGCTATGATCTTCTGATTTTCCTTTTCAATTTGGTTTATCCTTCTTTTCATGGCTTCCAGGAGGTCAATTCTGATTTCCAATTTGATTATCACTTTGAGTGATTACTTCACTTCTTTTTCCAAAAGGAAGATTCTTTCTTTTAAACTGCTGTTTTCTTTTTAAATTATTTGCATTTCTATTTCCCACTTTTCTTTCCAAGTTTCTTCTATCTTACTTACTTAGTTCTTGAATTCATTTTTTAGTTCCTTGAGAGCTTGTGACCAATTTCCTTTTTTTTTTTTGGAAAGTTTGGATATGTTTGCTTGTTTGTCACTCTCTGCTGGCATTTCTTTACTCTACTTTTTTTCTTCATGGAAGTTATCCACTGTCAGAGGCTTTTTCTCATTTTTTTTTGGTAGTTGTAGATTTTGTCTTCCCTTCCCAGCCAGAAGTCTGAGTGAGGAAGGAAGGCAGCTCTCTGTGTATCAAGTGACAGAGAGGTTTTTTCCCTGTGGATATTTTTCCAGTCTCTGGAGCATCTGCTGTGGGCAGCCCCTCTCTGCCCTATCTCTGTGCCCAAGCTACCTGTTCCTCAGGCTCTGGTCCTAAGGTTTGATGTCCTCAGGGGTAAGTCTGTAGTACCCTCAGCCAGGCCTTGAGAACCTAGAGATTGCCCCAGCACTCTCTCTGACTCTGCTGCAGTAGGTGGCATGGGGGAGGGGTGACTGGCTCCTACTATGGTAGGTATAATTTTACCCCCTTATAAAGTGGAAATGTCCAAACCCTGCTTACCTTCAAGGCTGCACCCTGGGATAGAGCCCCTTTACTCATCTGATTTTGATTTTTATCCTTTTGAGGCACTTTATGTCAGACAGTTGTTAGGAGAAAAAGTTCCTTGCTTCTACTCTGTGGCCATCTTAGCCCAGAAGTCTCCATATTCCCTTGACTCCCAATGATATTACATCCTTTGGATGACGCTCCCTTCCCATCTCAGTGTATCTCTCCAGCTTTCTTGTGTTTTAAAATCCTTTATTTTCTATTTTTTTGTGCACTTGGAGGGTTTTCATGAATTATTCCACCATCTCAATTTTTAACATTTTTTCTACTTGGATTTTATTTCTAATCTTAAATCTCTTCCTTTTTACTGTCTTCTCTTGTTTCCTACAAGTTACTCATGTCTCTTTTTTATTTTAAAAAACTCATTTTTTCCAATCCTCCATTTAAAATATTAACTATTTCTTGTTCCATTCTTTCTTAAACTCTTTAAAAATAGTTATCAATACTTAGTGCTTCAATTTGCTCTTATCTCCTTTTCTTATTAATCCCCTACAATATAGTTTCTGTCCTCAACATTCAACTGTCATTTCTTTCTACAAAATTATAAATGATTTCTGAAGTACAAAACTTGATATTCTTTTCTCAATAGTCATTATAATTTTCTTCTTTGTAATATTTGATATTCATCACATTCTCTAGTTTTGTTTTTTTCCATTGTCTGACTTCTCCTTAAACTCTTGCTAGATTGTTATTAGTGCCATACTCAATAACTGTGAATGATTTGAAAGTCCTCTCCTAGACCCTCTTCTTTTTCCATTTTGTCATGAGCCTTGATGATTTCATTGGCTTCTATAGATTCACTTATCATTTCCTTACAGATAATACTCAGTTCATATATACTGTGCTTCTCTTAAGCTATGTTTCTGTATCACCTGCTGTTTTTTTACATCTTGAACTGGATTTCCCTGGGATATCAATATGACAAATTATTTCCCCTCTTAAAACTTTCCTTCTTCTAAATTTACCTATTACTAGCAAAAGGACTATCATCATTCTAGTCTCCCATTTTTACCATGTTGACAACATCCTCAGCTCTTCACTCACCCTCAACAAACATTTCCAATAATCTTATACTTTTTTTTTCTGTTTATACTTTCATCATCTCTCTTGTGCATGATCACATTTCTGAGTTTCCATAGCCATTATCTTAGTTCATTCCCTTGTCACCAAACAGTTAAAAACATTTCTATCTTCACACGTCTTTAATATAGTTACTGTTCTTCATGGCCACTCTCAGAGTTCAGTCCTCATTACCTCTTTACTGGACAATTATTATAATCAGTGTTTCTACCTCATCATACCTCTCTCTGATTCATCTTCTACACAATTGCTAATGCTATTTTTCTAAAATGTAAGCCTGACAATCTTCTCAACCAAAATTATTTCAATTGTTCTTTCTTACCTCTAGGATCAAATGTAAATTCTCAGTTGACATTTGAGTGTCTTCACAACCTAACCCCTTCCAAATTTTATGTTTTCCATCCTTCATCAGTATGTACATTCCTTAATGACACGGACGGGTTTTGTTTTGTTTTGTTTTGTTTTTGGTTTGCATTTTTACTTTCTGTATGTTTCCAGTGATTAGCACAGTGACTGGCACAAGGTATCCACTTAATTCTTGTTGACTATTAATTTCATCCAAGGGACACTGGAGAAAATCATAGTGGAAATGAATAAGTTCTAACACATTATAAAAAAAATTCAGACTAATTTCTGTAAAGTATGTCACTGAAATTATGTGACCATAAAAATGACTAAAGGTTAAAATGAATGAATTGTATCCAAATAATGTAAAAAGATATGGAGAAAATGGTACAGTGAACTTGATAGATTTTTTGTGGTGAATGTTTCTAGGATGTAGAGAACAACCATAAAGGTTGAGAAGTCATGAATGGTTAATCATCTGTGTTGATGGAAGAATTGAGAAAGTTGTATATCACTTTAGACCTTAATATCCATTTGCTGTCCTCAATTTCTTATCAATTAAGGAGGAATATGTTTTTTGTTTTGTTTTGTTTCAAATTTTCACTTTCTATACTTTTGTGCTATATAGTGATGTTTCCACTTTATATACTCTTCTAACCTTATTCATGAGAAAATTGCACTGGTCAAAATAATTCACTTATTCCTATGAGAATATTCTACATTGTTGTATTACTAGGATGTTTCATGATTATCAAAGTGTTGGTCCTTATTACCATGACTATAGTCATACATTTAAAAAATAGCATTTATTTATTTATTTTGGCTCTGAGGCTTTAATTAATTAATTAATTAATTTTGAGCATTTTTTAGTGGTTATAGGATTTATATTCTATCCCTCCCCTCCTCCCACACCCTCCTATAGCTAATGCACAATTTCACTGGGTTTTACATGTGTCATTGATCAAGACCTATTTCCATATTATGGATATTTGTGCTAGGGTGCTCATTTAGAGTCAATATCCTTAATTATATTACTATCTTCCATGTGATCAGGCAGTTGTTTTTCTTCTGTGTTTCTATTCCCACAGTTCTTCCTCTGAATGTGACTAGTGTTCTTTCTCATAGGCCCCTCGTAGTTCTCCTGGATCATTGCATTGTTGCTAGTAGAGAAATCTATTACATTTGATTTTACCACAGTGTATCCATCTCTGTGTATAATGTGCACGGGATTCTGCTCCTTTCACTATGCATCAATTCCTGGAGGTCATTTCATTTCACATGGAATTCTTCCAGTTCATTATTCCTTTGAGCACAATAGTATTTCATCACCAACAGATACCACAATTTGTTTAGCCATTCCCCAATTGAAGGGCATTCCCTTGTTTTCCAGTTTTTTGTCACTACAAAAAGCTCAGTTATAAATATTTTTGTACAGTCTTTTTCCTTATCATCTCTTTGGGGTATAAACCCAGCAGTGGTATGCCTGGATCAAAAGGCAGGCCATCTTTTAGTGCTCTTTGGACATAGTTCCAAATTGCCATCCAGAATGTTTGGACCAATTCACAACTCCAACAGCAATGCATTAATATCCCAATTTTGTCACATCCCCTCCAACATTTATTATTTTCTTTTGCTGTCATTTTTGTCAATCTGCTAGGTGTGAGGTGGTATCTTAGAATTGGTTCAATTTGCATTTCTCTAATTATTAGAGATTTAGAGCAATTTTTCATGTGCTTATTGATAGTTTTGATTTCTTTATCTGAAAATTGCCTCATGTCCCTTGCCCATTTATCAATTGGGGAATGGTTTGATTTTTTTTTTTGTACAATTGATTACCTCCTTATAAATTTGAGTAATGTTATAGGAACTGATATGCTGATAATGGGATGGCCTAAGGTCCTCTGATGGTATGAGAACCTGAAGCTGGGTGAGAGTGGGAATCCCTAGGTGGACACAAAGTTGTGGTGGTAAACACAGGGATATTTGTGACTAAACTAATACACCCAGCTCCACTATAACAGTATCCCAGGAATAAGTGATCAAATAAGAGACTGTGGGTTAGATCACACAGCTTCTTTGACTCCTTATCCTGGCTCCAAAACTGATGGATAATGCTAGTGACTGTGGCTTAACTTTAGTATCAAGTAATCCCTCTTCCCTCAGATACCCAAGGTTATGTTTGATGATCATTAGGATAATGATGATGTATGATGTATGGTCAGTGGTTAGGAGAGTAAAGAGTCCTATAACTACTGTGCAGCCATCTTAACCCAGAAGTCCTCTTAAATAGTATTTATTATAAGAAATTCTCAAAAGAAGTTTATCCCAAGGAAAACATGAAAAATATTTTGCTACTCCAGTTCTAAGAAGGAGGACTGCAGAGGAATAAAGAAAACACTTAATTACTAATTAATTATACCACTTTTCAAATTAGATTATTCACTAGTACAAGGGCAATATTAAAGCATTTCCTTTTCTCTGTAAAAGTGTTTTGGGATGAGGCAACTGAATGTCAAATGTAACCACAAAAAGTCACATAATTAGGGAAAAAGTTATGATATTTTAGTTTATTGTTGCCCAGGAAACCACTTCTGGTGAGCCGTACGTTCCTTATACAGTTTTTCATTTGTTGTCAAACAAGCAGATTTCTGGTGAAAGGGGGGAAATGGTGAATCCAACAACAATTCACGCACAAATAAGAAATTGTAAGACATAAGCACACTCTACAGCTAATGTCTTGTCATTTTTTGCCAATTACTATTATTAGTTAGTTGTTTAAATATTTGTCACTTACATATAATTTTATCATTTCTTTTTTTCCTCCTTAGTCCTCCAAGATTCCTTTTCAACTAAGACTATCATAAAACTGGTAAGGTTTAAATCCCTCTTTCACAATTATGATTCCAATATTCTCTTTTTTTTTCAGTTATTAACTCTTGGAAAGAAACATTCCTAATCAGTGGTATATATTTCTTTAAATTTATTCTAATAAAAAAGGATGTTTCCTTTTCTGGTTTAAAAATATTGATATGTAGGTAGAGAGAAAGAGAGAAATAACTAGATGGCTCTCTCTTCTTCTATATTTTTATTCCCCCTGTGTTAACAATGATCTCCATTTTTTATATTGCACTAGACATTGGAATGTGTAAAATTAGATCCTTTTTAATTTGTTGATATAATTTAAAAGAAAAAAGAAAACTTTTATAGAGATTGATAGAAAGAACATCTCATGACTAATCTCATCTTAGAAGAAAATAAATCAAAATATTAATTTGCTATGCTGATTATCTTTTTTCAGAACCAGATTTTACACTATCCTACTATGTGAATATCTGAGGAAGGATGTCATGTCTAACACTGAAGATGGATTTGTGGAATTACTTTTTCTAAGTACATAATTTTAAGAGTTTATAAAACAAAATAATTCTTATCATAATGTGTATATTATCAACACACTAAAAGCCATTCCAAGTGAATCCTAATGGTCTACTGAAAAAAACATTGCATGTAGAATCAGAATACTTGGGTCTAAAACAATTCTCTCTTTTATGCGGTTGTTTGAAATATCAGGATATCAAAGGTTTTTATTTTTTAGAAAAAGAAACAGTTTGATATGTCAATCTGTTATGTTTTTAATAAGGCAAAACTCTGATTTCAGAGAGGATAGAAGGATCATTGACCTCTTAACAATGAAATAGAACTATTTTGGAATTAGACAATTATGGAAAATATAAAATGAACTGCTCTGTTTATTCCTAGGTAGAAAATCTTTCTATTAAGTAGTTTATGAAAACACAAGGAGAATTGGCTTAGTTGTGACGTACACTCCAAGCTTCTAACAGTTTCCAGGTCCCATAATTGCATAAAAGAGAATATGAAAATCAAGGTAGATATTTGCCATTCAATGAGAGAACTACAATTCCAGAAGTGCTTTGAGGAAAATGAAGGAAGGACCTTAGACTTCGGTAAATTAAGAATAACCTTAATAATGAAATTTGATCTGGGTACACTGACATATATATGTATGTATATATATATATATATATATATTCATATATTTAAATCTGCTCAGTCATTGGATATTTTTATTATTTATCAAGCACAGTCCACTTTAATTGGAAAAGTAGTGGTTGATAAATTTGCTACTTAACATAAAAAAAGCTCACACAGGAGGAGTACAATTAACTGTTATAAACTGACTAAAACGCTCTGAAACTCAGTATTGGCAAAGTAACTGAATGACAACAAGGACATGATCAAAATGACAGGACAGATAGTCAAAGCATATGGCAAGAAAGATAGTTTCTGGGGGCAGCTGGGTAGCTCAGTGGAGTGAGAGTCAGGCCTAGAGACAGGAGGTCCTAGGTTCAAACCCGGCCTCAGCCACTTCCCAGCTGTGCGACCCTGGGCAAATCACTTGACCCCCATTGCCCACCCTTACCACTCTTCCACCTATGAGACAATACACTGAAGTACAAGGGTTAAAAAAAAAAAAGAAAGATAGTTTCTTAGAATTTTGCGATCAATGGATATAAATTAAAATACAAACTAAAAATGAAATAATGAAAGAGGGAAATGTTTTGGAAATGTAGAGGAGTCAGGTCTTGATGCTTACGTGGGGAGAAGGAGGAAAGAAAAATAAATGGTAAAGATCACTGCAAGAGTAATTCAAGATACTGACAATTTTTATGCTTCTAAATAATAGTAAAGGTAATGATCAGAAACAGAACTTAGATTTTTTTTAACCTGAAGAAATGTTTAATATATATAACAGTCTTTCATTTAACTGGAGATAGTATCTGATTTCCTCTTTTGAATAAATATAATTATTTCCTTTAACTTTCCTCAGTTAACAGAGATTTAACATCTTTCCTCTTTCTGTTTTCCAGACACATAGTAATCCTGTAATACATGGTAATACATGTTTAATGGGTGATTACTTACCTTCCTCTGAATGCTCTGTGACTTAACATCCTTCCTAAACAGTGGCTTCTAGAAATCTACAAAATGTTCTTTATATGCTCTAAGACAGAGAACAAAAATATTTTCACTTCTTTATTTCTGAAAAGAGTTTACTTAATCAAGTCCAATGTTACCTTTTTGGTCCCATGACATCATACCACAAACATTTATTGATCTTGTAAGCAATAAAAACTCCCAGACACTTTTCAGACATCATTTGCCCATTGAGCCTCTTCACCTTATTTTTGTGAAGCAAATTTTTTGAGCCAAGTATAAATCTTCACATGTATTCCTATTTAATTCTATCTTATGTTTGATCCAATATTCAAGCCTGTACACACCTTTTTTTATGAATTCTAAATCCATTATCTGTGGGAAGCCGTTCTATGTATTAAAACCTTTGGAGAAATAGGATCAAATTTAGGGCCTGTTATCTGGATTCCCTACGTGACCAATCCAGGCTGAGGCAGTCTTTGTGTTTGGTCCTGGTCACCTGAGCCCCCAAAAAGGCTCTGGTACCAGCAGGTAGGTTAATCCAAAATCAACTTGATCCCTCCAAGAAGGCTATTAGGAGTCATTTAGAGAAACAGAGTCTGTAACAAATATTTTATCTGGATCCCATTACAAAATCATCGGCAAGTAAAACTGTGTGTATGATTTTTCTGCACTGCATGTCAGGATGCAGACTGAATGGGCCATCTAAGATAAAAATCTGAGGCTCCTCTTTTGACTCAGTCTTTGATCCCCACCTTTCTTAGAATTCTTATTGGAGACCTTTGAAGTGGCAGACCAGCATCTATTGAGTTAATGATTCCTTTCCTAACAAATGTTAATTAGATAAGAGTGCATATTCAGATTAGAACTGGCTCCTTTAGGATTTGACTGGTGAGCATCTCCCTGGGATATTTCCTCTCCTGGAATTATCCCCTCTGAATTGGGGTTTGGAATTTGACCATTTGTCTTTGCATCTGTATTCTTTAGACTTCAATGGATTATACGTGATTTATTGCCCCTTACCAACTGTGACTTTTTTTACTTGAGAAAGATATATAATAAACTTCGATGCCCTCAGAATTCGGGACAGCATGGGCTAACCACTAGTCTAGTTGTTCTCATTTTCTTTCTCCTGCTTTAACCATCCTATGCCACCATGCCGCTCAGGACCCCAAAAAATCATATAGAGGCATGGCCCCCTATAATTATCCAGTTGAATATCTATTTCTTTCACTTCTGTGTGTATCTTATTTATGTCATACCTTCCTGTTATGTGGAGATGCAAAGCATGTAATCGCTGAAAAGATACAGGGACTGCCTCACCCAGAATTCCAGGGGACCCCCCTGGAGAACTTTGGGTGAGGGGGCAGTTGAGAAGGGTTTGAGACAGTTACTTTGTGGAGGTTGAAGGGAGCAGACACTCTGCTTACTACTCCAGACTTGGGGGTTCACCTGAGGTGGCCATTGTAGCATAAGCCAGTGGTTTCTACTCATAGGGTTAGCCTGTTTGTTAATATTATTCTTCATTAATATCAATATATAATTACCTAGTGATTTAGTGATTAGATATATAAATTGTCTAACAAGTACAGCTAGGTGCCTTCAACCCTCCAGTGAGGGGGGAAGGGCAGCTTCAATTTTAATAGTTAAGGATCACCTTTACTTATTCAAATACCTTCATTAACCTCTCTAGTTTTCCTTGTTATTACTTAATATAACCTTTATTTTCAAATCTGTGCCTGGTAATTATTTGTGGGGGGATACTCACAACTCAGTCTGGACATCTAGTTTGAATCCTGTCTGCTGCCAGTTTAAGAAGATCATCTCAGTCCATAACAGTTATAGCTAGCTTCTACATACTCATCTAACTGACCTGTGAGGAATATAAATTAAAGAAAAGGAACATCATTGAGGTTTCAGCCATAACAGAAACTTACCAGAAGAATCTCATTCCTGCTTTCATTACCAACTGAAACCAACAACTGTTTAGGGGGGAGGGGTTGAGAGGCAGGAGTGTTTAGCCCCCTCATTTCCTCACTGAAGCCTGTCAATCTGTGGCTCTTGACTTGAAGCTCTAATATTGGCCCTGACACATTATCTGCTTCTCCAAATTATCTGTTATTATCAATCATAACACTTCCTCACTTTGGAGAAAATGTATAAGGGTAATAATGATGATAATGAGTTGCTTCTAAATAACTATATATTAGATATGATGTTTAAATGCTTGAATTTTTAGTTTTTTATTGATATCACTTTTTCAAAGGAAATATTATATCTACCAGAATGCAGCAGAGGGAAAGGTGCTATTAAGAATTTAGATCATTTTTCTTGCCTTATACATTAATGGGCATTACAGTGATAAGTAAATTCTTTTTAGAGGGTATGCTATTGCCGTGTGGATTCAAGTATATTTTTTCTCAAAAACAATCTGTAAATTAATTAAATAATTAGTTAAGATGGCAGCAGAGTAAAAAGCAGCTGCTTAACCTCTCCTAAACAAACACATATAGGACACCTCAAGAAGAAATAAAAACAAATCCCGACGAACAAAGGGACCCCATAACAGGGGGCAGCATTGAAAGTACATGGAATCAGGGCACTTCCATGCTATAAAGGGATGAAACAGCTCTAATTAAAATGCGTACTGAGCAACCACCTCCCCCCCCACCTACAGTGCCAAAGCCAGGGCAAAAGATTTAGAGCAAGTTTGGGGCACCTATTAAGTCCTTGGTAGCTACCTGGGATCACCAGGGCCTACTCCTAAGAGCAGCAAGACTTAAGATCACAAGAGGCTAAAGAACACATGGATTTTGAACACAGACCCTGAGCACAGTCAAGAATGCAGTTGCAGACATGGATCCTGAGCTCAGGTGTGGACCTTGCGTGGGGACCCAGTGCAGAGGGGTGCAGGACTGTGGAAATAGTGCCCTGAGATTGTTAAAGGAGCTTCAGGCAGAGGAACAAGCAAGGGAACCACACTTGACCCTGAGAACAATTAGACTTGAGACCTCAGGAGCCTAAAGAGTGAAGACAGACTCTGGGTGTGAGGAAAAACCTGAGAGGACACGAGGCTCACAAAGGCAAGCCATCCACAAGAACCCCAAAAGAGAAAGATCAACAAGAAGAAATCCTTAACACTCAACAACTTTCACAATGAGAAAATCCAGACAACAGAGCAAACAGCAGAGGAGAACAAACAAATAATCATATCCAAACCTTCCCAAAATAATGAAAACTGGTCACAAGCTATTGAAGAGTTCAAATCTGAGATAATGAGAAAGATGGAAGAGATCTGGCAAGAAAATAACAGTTTAAAAGGCAGAATTTCACAATTGGAAAGTGAGGCAATTAAATTGAAGACCAGAAATGACCAGATTCAAAAGGAAAAACAGTCTCTAAAGGCTAGAATGTAGCAATTAGAAGCTAATGATCTCTCAAGACAACAAGAACAAATAAAACAAAGTCAAAAGACTGATAAAATAGAAGGAAACATGAAATATCTCAATGAGAAATTGACAGATCAAGAAAACAGAGGTTGAAGAGACAATTTGAGAATCATTGGTCTTCCTGAAAAAGCAGAAATTAATAGGAAATTGGACGCCATGCTAAAAGAAATTATTCAGCAAAACTTCGCTGAAGTTCTACAAGAGGGCAATATAGACATTTAAAGGATCCATAGATCACCATCTACACTAGACTCTGAAAAGACAATCCCCAGGAATATAATAGCCAAATTCAAGAGCTTCCAAGTAAAAGAAAAAATTTTACAAGAAACCAGAAAGAGATGATTCAGATATCAAGGAGCAACAATCAGGATCACACAGGATCTGGCAGCCTCCACACTACAAGACTGCAAGGCTTGGAATATGATATTCAGAAAGGCAAGTGAACTGGGTCTACAAAGAAGAATTATCTACCCATCAAAACTGACTTTATACTTCCAGGGGAAATTTTGGGCATTCTGTAGACAGAAGATTTCCAAGTATTTGCACAGAAAAGACCAGGACTAAATGGAAAGATTGATATCCAACCAAAAAAAACAAGAAAAAAATGAAAAGGTAAATAAGAATCAGATGATGTAACTATTAAAAATGATGTAGGCTGGTATTATGAGGAAAAGTAATATTTTAATTACCATGGCCATGTTGGCAAAAATATATAAGACCACAAGCCTGATAAAAGCTATTTTGAAAATACCGCCAGTCTGTATGTCCTTCCATCTTGTCTACCTTGTACCAGAGAGACAGAGCCCAAGCTCTATCCCTAATTTTAAGTCACGCTCTATGTTGGTTCCAGTTGTCATGTCCAAAAAAGGAAACCCATTGGATCATGGATAATGTAGTCTCAAAGTCCCCCACATGTCCACAGGAACTTTGTCATATATCTATATATCTTGAGGCTAAATACTTCTAAATAAAACCCCAGAAATTCTAAATAACACATTACCCCACCCTGAGATCCAGGGAAAAAGACTGGTCTTTTTCAGTGCATCTTAAATCATAGTCAACTTCTAAATTACAGAAAATTGAGGATAAAGGAAAAGAAGATAAAAACTAGCTTCATTGACAAAAAGCCAATTTGGGGCAGTCCCCTATTGGCATGAGTGTACATTCAAAATAAATGCATTCAACTCATTCAACTCCCCATAGTTCAAATCAACTGCACTCCAAAGTTCACATTTGTATTTTCATGATCCAGTGAAGGCTCTTGAGGCATCTTCATGTTGTCTTCACCAAACAGGTTCATTGTCTGGATTCTGGGGAGGTGGCAAAATCCTTATCCTGAAATTACTCTCAAAAGAATTTAAACTTTACATTATATATTATAAAACATACATTTCCTTCTGAGAATTAATACATTATCCCCCTGAGATTACTCCTAAAGGAGTCAAAATTAACTTGCATTATAGATTATAATTGAGACATTATTATTATAAAAACTTAAAACATAGCCCGATGAGGAAAATTCTAAATAACACATTTCTCAGCTAAGGATGCATGGCTGAGTCATGGGGTTGTATCAAATCAATTTGCAAAAGAAATAAAAAAAATAAAATTCAAATAAAGAAGAAAAAATTAACTTTTGAATGAAATGTAAAAAATGTGTAAAAATGTAAGGAAAAATAAACTTATAACAGGCCTTTGAATCAAGGCCCAATTAAAGTGATTTAAGCAGTTTGCAATACCCATTTAGGAGTCATTAACTACAGAAAGTTGCCATTCTCTATATATGGTCTGATTTACCTTCACTTTCTCAGGGAATGAGCCATAATTATAGCCAATCTTAGGTGCTTCACTAGGAATTTAAGGTGGGGAGTCTGAGCCTCTAGGTGTTAGAAAAGCTGACTCCAAAACTCAACCCCCAGTTTTCAAGCCCTTCAGTATTGTCATAGAAGTTCTGCAATCCATGATCTGCATGGCCTTTTGCTCCTTGGCACTTTGCAGATTCTCAGTCAGTCTCCATGACCTTGTGACTCTTTTAAGCACTTCTCCTGGAATCAGACAGAGAGACATTAAATCACAGTCCCATAATATTTACAAATAATTGGCAGGTTACCATAGTCTCAGGCTTTTCAGATATGCATTAATAATATAGCAAATATATATTTGCATTAAGCTTATATCACTGTAAAATTTGAAAAAAAAGAATTAATACAGAATGAGAAAAAAAGGAAAAAACCAATTGCTCTAATTAAAAAATTTAAAGGAAAGGCAATAAGGAAATAAAAAAATAAATTCAGGGAAAGAAAAATATACAATGCTCTCAAGGATAAAAATTGGAGAGAAGGAACACATATTGTATTGCATATGTGTAAGGAAGAAAAAATAAAAGAATGTTTAATATATATATATACATATATATATATAGAGAGAGCTTAGAACTAGAGAAAGGTATTTCACCCAAAAATGAGATTCATTTCCTGTTAAGCCTTTGCATGAGCTGTGAGTGTAAATGGGTTTTACAAAATAGCAGATTCACAATGCACATTCAAATAGAGTACCATAATTTCTCATAAAATATTTTAAAACTATAATAAATAGCCTGTTATTATAATCACTTGCTGTGATGTTTTAAAAAAATCACATACTTGTTACAAATTCAAACGTTGGCTAAGATATCTTCTTAACACACTCTTTTACTGCCTCCATAGCAATTGTGGGGCAGAGCCTAAAAAAATCTGATTAAAAAAAACCTTCTGAGTCTAGATTATCTATAAGAATTCTAGATCCTTCTGATAAAAGCAGGCTAAATCATAGAGATTAACATCACTCACACAGAAACTCTTCTGGCTTCCTGTTTTAAAAAAAAACATATATATATATATATATATATATGACAACAATTCTTCACAATAAAATGTATAAAATCTCATTCTTTAAGACAACAGTTCCTTAAATATATAAAAACCTTATCATTGATACAGAAGGGACTAGGATCTAAAGTAAAATTTAAAAGACCTCTCACAAAATTATAATTAAAATTTTCAAGGCATCAAAATCTCCAGGGTTGTACACAATTACCATGATACAATAAAAACTTAAAAGACATGTGCTCTTATAAATCCAGTATAAATAAGGCAATTTATAACTTTAAAATGTATAAGATATTCACAAATGGTACAGAAAACAGCATTGTTTTTATACAGTAAAAAAATGAAACCTAAATAAATTATGAAATACAATATGAGTAACAGATAATAAGCTATGCAGTCAAAAAACCTCTTTCACCATTTCTAATATATTTGTTCATTTTTTTGTGAATTACAATAAAATCATAAAAGGAGTTAATCTAGCAGTCAAAACTTCATTAGCTTAAAATGATTCAGTGCAATGGTAAAATCAACAAAAAACAACAAATTTAATTCACAAAACTAATCAGCAAAATACAGTAAGATACAGAGTCTTTTTAAAACAGAAAATAAAACCCATTTATTTCTGAGGTTTTAAAGTCTACCTCTGGATCCAATTCAAGGTCCTTATAACCAGTCTCAGCTCCGAGCATAAGGGTTTTAAAGTTCAAAGTTTCCCTGAGTTTCAATTTGGAAATAATCTCAAGAAAGTTTGAAAAAAGCCATGGGGCCCAATTGAAGAGTAAACGCTAGACGAGCTAGGGAAAAGCTTAGGTTTGGTTTTAGAAAAGCCATCTGGAGGATGGGGTGCCACATGGCAAAAGTGGAGTAAAAGCTTCTTTCAAGTTACAAGAGGAGGGCATACTTCCCAAATCTTAAGCAGCAGAAGCTGAAGCAGTCTCGGAAGCAACAAGTCAGGGCAGGGCAGTAATAGAAGTGTAAGACAGGGGTCTCTCAGAAATCTCAGGAGTTGGTAGTCAGGAAAAGCAGCAAAGTTCTCATTCAGGGATCAGGAAAATCAAGAGCAGCCTTAAGTCAGGGACAATTAGCAAAAATTAAGAACAGGCCCCAGGCCCTGGGCAAAGGTACTAGAAGCCTGGCAGCAGGTAACACCTTTGTCCCTTTCCCCTGAAAAGCAGCTTTGAGGCTGGGGAGAATAGGGAGAGGAGAAAGAGAGGAAAAAGAGCTGGTCTGAGGCTCCCGGAAGGATTCGGAGGTGTCTCAGAGTGGTGTGGCTTGGTAGGCTATCTGAAAAATTGAGAGTCCAAATACCAAACTTCTGATTGTCAAAAATGTAATGATTAAAAATGATGAAGGCTAATATTATGAGGAAAATCATATTTTAATTACCATGGCCATGTTGTTAAAAATATATAAGACCATGAGCCTGATAAAAGCTATTTTGAAAATACAGCCAATCCGTATCTCCTTCTATCTTGTCCGCCTCATACCAGAGAGACAAAGCCCAAGCTCCACCACTAATTTTAAGTCACTCTCTATGTTGGTTCCAGTTATCATGTCCAAAACCAGAAACCCATTGGATCACAGAAAATATAGTCTCAAAGACCCCCACATGTCCACAGGAAGTTTGTCATATATCTGCATATCTTGAGACTTAATACTTCAAAATAAATCCTCAGAAATTCTAAATAACACAAGGAGAAAGAAAGAAAACTCTTATTTTTTAAATTTGCCTCTTTAAGGGCTTCAATAAGATCTAATTATTTGTATTACTATATGGAGAAATGTTATGTATAATTCTCTGTAGTGACCTCTATTCACTATTATAGTATTCACTATTATAGTAATTAGAAGAATTATTCATAGGGAGAGGTTCGAGTACAAAATGGTCTAAGATGATATGGAGGATAAGAAAGGGGGAGGTGAATAGTAGAGGACACCAAGAGTGAATAAGAAAAATAGGATATTCTATTACACACAAAGAGGGCATGGGAAGGGGAGGGGATGAATGCTATTATAAGAAGGAGAGGAAGAGAGCATTAAGATGTAATATTTAAACCTTATTCTAAACAGAATTAACCCTGAGAGGGAAGAGTAACTATATCCATTGGTATATAAAACTCTATCTAATCCTACTGAGAAAGTCAGAAGGGATTAAGCAAGGGGATCAGAGGAGTGGGGAGTTCAAAAAAGGGAGGGAAGAAGAAGGGGGAGGGAATTCATTAGGCCTTAAAATAAAAAGAGGGGAATGATAAGGGAGGGGGTAGAAAGGGAAGTATATATCAAGGGAGGGGACAAGGGTTACTGGTTTAAAGCAAACCACTGGTTTGAATGGAAATAGTGTAAGAAGAAGGGGTAGAACTAAGAGAGGATACCAAAATGTCAGCAAATACACAAGTGATAATTATTATTCTGAATGTGAATGGGCTGTACTTGCCCATAAAACAGAATCAAATAGCAGAGTGGATTAGAAACCAAAATCCTACCATATGTTGTCTACAAGAAACACATATGAGAAGGGTGGACATATACTGATTTAAGGGAAAGGGCTGGAGCAAAATCTTTTGGGCTTCAAATGGGAAAAAGAAGGCAGGAGTGGCAATCATGATTTCTGAAAAAGCCAAAGTAAATATAGATAGGATTAAAAAAGACACAGAAGGCCATTACATCCTGATAAAAGGCAGTATAGACGATGAGGAAATAACAGTGCTCAATATGTATGCACCAAATGGCATAACATCCAAATTCTTAAAGGAGAAACTGGAAGAGCACAAGAAGGAAATACATAGTAAAACCATAGTAGTGGGAGATCTAAATATCCCTCTTTCAGATCCAGATATATCAAACCAAAAAATAAATAAGAGAGAGGCAAGAGAGGTGAAAGAAATCCTAGAGAAATTAGATTTAATAGATATGTGGAGAAAAATAAATAGGGACAAAAAGGAATACATCTTCTTTTCGGCTGCACATAGTGCATTCACAAAGATTGACCATGTAATAGGGCATAAAATCATTGTGAACAAATGCAAAAGAGCAGAAATAATAAATGTAACCTGCTCAGATCAAAATGTAATAAAAATAATAATTAGTAAGGGCACCTGGAGAGGCAAATCAAAAACTAATTGGGGGAATGCTCCCAAAGATGGCGGCAGAGTAAGGAGCAGCTGCTCAATCTCTCCTAACCAATGCATACAAGACTCCTCAAGGGGACATAAAAACGAATCCAGATTAACGAAGGAACCCCACAACAGTGCGCAGCATTGAAGGTACGCAGAATCAGAGCATTTCCATGCTATAAAGGGGTGAAACGGCTCCCACTAAAACTCAAGAGGAAGAAGCCCCTCCACCCCCACCCCCACAACATGCACAACGCCAAGGCCAATGCACAAGAGTGAAAACAGGAATGGGGCAACCAGTAAATCACTAGCAGCCCCAGGGCTTGTACCTGTGAGAGGCCAGAAGTGGGACACCAAGTGGCTGGGAGGACTCACGGACTTTCCCCAGCATCTACGCGGGTGAAGGCTCTGACTGGGGAGCGAAAAGAGATCGTCAACGGAGGGACTTCCCCCAAGCGTCTAAACCGCGAAGGCTCTGCGTCTGGAAGAATAAAGAACCCTAAAGCAGGGGCTTTCCCCAGCGTCTTGCTCCAGTGAAGGCTCTGCCCCCAGCGGAATAAAGATTTCCAGCACAGGCTTGGACATCTAGCAAGGACCCGGAGCAGATGGGAGGGCAGCTGTGGAAGCAGCCCCCGAGACCGCTGAAGGAGGCTTGGACAGAGGGGCAGATCGGGAACCACCAGGAGACCGGACCCCGTGGACAAGAAGACCAGAGCCATCCAAAGCTTAGAAAGCGCAAGCAGACCCTGAGTGTGAAGAGAAAGCTGAAAAGGGGAGGGGCTAACAATGGCAAGCAATAGGGAAGCCCAGAAGAAAAAGACTATCAAGAGAAACTCTGGAACACTCAACAACTTCTACACAGAGAAAATCCAGACAACAGAGGAGGGAAAACAAAAATCCAAACCTCCCCCAAAAAATGAAAGCTGGTCACAAGCTATTGAAGAGTTCACAAATGTATTTCATAATTTATTTAGGATCCAAATTCAAGGTCCTTATAACCAGTCTCAGCTCCAAGCATAAGGGTTTTAAAGTTCAAAGTTTCCCTGAGTTTCAAGTTTGAAATAATTGCAAGAAAGTTTGAAAAAAGCCATGGGGCCCAATTGAAGAGTAAACGAGCTAACATAATAAAAATGAACATTCTACCCAAATTAATTTACCTATTTGGCACCATACCTATCAAGCTACCAAAAAACTTCTTTACTGAATTAGAAAAAACTACAACAAATTTCATTTGGAATAACAAAAGATCAAGAATTTAAAGGGAAATAATGAAAAAAATGTGAGAGAAGGGAGACTAGCAGTACCAGATATTAAACTATACTATAAAGCAGCAGTCACCAAAACAATATGGTACTGGCTAAGAGATAGAAGGGAGGATCAGTGAAATATACTTGGGGTTAATGATGTCAACAAGACAGTGTATGATAAACCCAAAGAGCCCAACTGTTGGGACATGAATCCACTATTTGACAAAAACTGCTGGGAAATCGGGAAAACAATATGGGAAAGATTAGGTTTAGATCAACATCTCACACCCTATACCAAGATAGATTCAGAATGGGTGAATGACCTGAACATAAAGAGGGAAAATATAAATAGGCTAAGTGAACACAAAATAGTACACCTGTCAGATCTGTGGGAAAGGAAAGATTTTAAAACGAAGCAAGAGTTAGAGAAAATTACAAAATGTAAATTAAATGGTTTTGATTATATCAAGCTAAAAAGCTTTTGTACAAACAAAATCAATGTAGTCAAAATCAGAAGGGAAACAACAAATTGGGAAGAAATCTTTATAACAAAAAACTCTGACAGGGGTCTAATTACTCAAATATACAAAGAGTTAAAACAATTGTATAAAAAAAATCAAGCCATTCCCCAATTGAAAAATGGGCAAGATATATGAATAGGCAATTCTCAGGTAAAGAAATCAAAAGTATCCATAAGCACATGAGAAAGTGTTCTAAATCTCTAATAATTAGAGAAATGCAAATTAAAGCAACTCTGAGGTATCACCTCACACCTAGCAGATTGGCTCAAATAAAAGAAGGGGAGAGTAATGAATGCTGGAGGGGATGTGGCAAATTGGGACATTAATGCATTGCTGGTGGAGTTGTGAACTGATCCAACCATTCTGGCTGGCAATTTGGAACTATGCTCAAAGGGCTATAAAAGAATGCTTGCCCTTTGATCCAGCCATACCATTGCTGGGTTTGTACTCCAAAGAGATCATAGATAAACAGACTTGTATGAAAATATTTATAGCTGCCCTTTTTGTAGTGACAAAAAACTGGAAAATGAGGGGATGTCCTTCAATTGGGGAATGGCTGAACAAATTGTGGTATATGCGAGTGATGGAATACTATTGTGCTAAAAGGAATAATAAACTGGAGGAATTCCATGCAAATGGGAGAGACCTCCAAGAAGTGATGCAGAGTGAAAGGAGCAGAGCCAGAAGAACACTGTACACAGAGACTGATATACTGTGGTAAAATCGAATGCAATGGACTTCTGTACCAGCAGCAATGAAATGACACAAGACAGCTATGAGGGATTTATGGTAAAGAACGCTGCCCACATTCAGAGGGAGAACTGTAGGAGAGGAAACATAGAAGATAATCAGTTGCTTGAATGCATGAGTTGAGGTGGACATGATTGGGGATGTAGACTCGAAACGACCACACAAATGCAACTAACAACAATGTGGAAATAGGCCCTCAACAAGGACACAAGTTACAACCAGTGGAAATGTGTGTCGGCCTTGGGTGGGGGGATTGTGGGGGGTGAAGGGGAAAGTAGAGGTATGAAGCATGTAAACAGGTTAAAAATGAATATTAATAAATGTTAAAAATGGAAAAAAAACTAATTGGAAATTAAATAATATGGTTCTCCAAAACAATTAGTCAAAGAACAAATCAGAGAAACAATCAATAATTTCATTGAAGAGAATGACAATGATGAGACATACTACCAAACTCTGTGGGACGCAGCCAAGGCAGTACTCAGGGGGAAATTTATATCCTTGAGTGCATATATTAACAAATTAGGGAGGGCAGAGATTAATGAATTGGGCATGCAACTTAAAAAACATAGAAAGAGAGAGAATTAGAAATCCCCAGATGAAAACTAAATTATAAATATTAGAAGCCTTCCCAATAAGATCAGGAGTGAAACAAGGTTGCCCATTATCACCTTTATTATTTAACATTGTACTAGAAACAGTAGCAGTAGCAATTAGTGAAGAAAAAGAAATTGACAGTATCAAAATAGACAATGAGGAGACAAAGCTATCACTCTTTGCAAATGATATGACCGTCTACTTAAAAAATCCTAGAGAATCAACTAAGAAGCTTGTAGAAATAATCAACAACTTTAACAAAGTTGCAGGCTACAAAATAAATGCACATAAGTCATCAGCATTTCTATATATTTCGAACACATCACAACAGCAAGAGGTAGAAAGAGAAACACCATTTAAAATCAACCTAGACAATATAGAATACTTAGGAATCTATTTACCAAAACAAACACAGGAATTATACAAAAACAACTACAAAACATTTTCTAAACAATTACAACTATATCTAAACAATTGGAAAAATATTGATTGCTCATGGGTAGGACTAGCTAACATAAAAAAAATGACCATTCTACCCAAATTAATTTACCTATTTAGCACCATACCTATCAAACTACCAAAAAAATCTTTACTGAATTAGAAAAAAAACTATAACAAATTTCTTTTGGAATAACTAAAGGTCAAGAATATCAAGGGAAATAATGAAAAAAATGTGAAAGTAGGGGGCCTAGCAGTACCAGATATTAAGCTATACTATAAAGCAGAGGTCATCAAAACAATATGGTACTGGCTAAGAGACAGAAGGGAGAATCAGTGGAATAGACTTGGGGTAAGTGATGTCAGCAAGACAGTGTATGATACATGGAAAGAGCCCAATTTTTGGGACAACAGTCCACTATTTGACAAAAACTGCTGGGAAATTTGGAAAACAATATGGTAGAGATTAGGTTTAGATCAACATCTCACACCCTACACCAAGATAAATTCAGAATGGTTTAATGACTTGAATATAAAGAGGGAAAATATAAATAAGTTAAGTGAACACAGAATTGTATACTTTTCAGATCTCTGGAAAAGGAAAGATTTTAAAATCAAGCAAGAGTTAGAGAAAATTACAAAATGTAAAATGAATGGTTTTGATTATATTAAACTAAAAAGTTTTTTGTATAAACAAAATAATGCAGCCAAAATCAGAAGGGAAACAAGTTGTGAAAAAATCTTTATAACAAAAAGCTCTGAAAGGGGTCTACATACTCAAATATACGAGTTAAATCAATTTTATAAAAAATCAAACCATTCCCCAATTGATAAATAGGCAAGAGGCATGAATAGGCAATTTTCAGATAATGAAATCAAAAGTATCAAAAAGCACATGAGAAAGTGTTCAAAATCTCTAATAATTAGAGAAATGCAAATTAAAACAACTCTGAGATATCACCTCACACCTAGCCGATTGGCTAAAATGATAGCAGGGGAGAGTAATAAATGATGGATTGGATGTGGCCAAATTGGGACATTATTGCATTGTTGGCGGAGTTGTGAACTGATCCAAACATTCTGGATGACAATTTGAAAGTATGCTCAAAGGGTTATAAAAGAATGACTGCTCTTTGATCCAGCCATAACATCGTTGGGATTCTACCCCAAAGTGATCATAGATGAATTTACTTATATGACAATATTTACAGACGTGCTTTTTGTGGTGGCAAAAAACTGGAAAATAAGGGTATGCCCTTCAACTGAGGAATGGCTGAACAAATTGTGGTATATGCTGGTGATGGAATACTATTGTGATCAAAGGAATAATAAACTTGAGGATTTCCATGTGAACTGGAAAGACCTCCAGGAATTGATGCAGAGCGAAAAGATCAGAGCCAGAACATTGTACACAGAGACCAATAGACTGTGTTAAATAGAATGTAATGGACTTCTGTACTAGTAGCAATGCAATAACCCAGGACAATTCTGAGGGATTTATGGAAAAATATGCTACCCACATTCAGAGGAAGAACTGCAGGTGTGGAAACAATGAAGGAAAGCAACTGCTTGAACACATGGGTTGAGGAGGACATGATTGGCGATGTAGACTCGAAATTACCACATCAATGCAACAATCAACAATTTTGAAATAGTTCTTGATCAATGACACATGTTAAAACTAGTGGAAATGTGCATCTCCCATTGGGGTGGTGGAGGTCTGGGGGTGAAGGGGAAAGTAAGAGCATGAATCATGTAACCATGTTAACTTTTCTAAAAAATAAATATTATTAAATGTTAAAAAAATGTCCCAGGAATGTTATAGCAGAATTTTAGAACCCTTATACCAAAGAGAAAATATTGAAATCAGCCAAAAGGAAACAATTCATATATCATGGAGTTACAGGCAGAATTACGCAACTTCTGCATTAAAGGATCTAAGCTCATACTATATAATATTTCAGAGAGAAAATTAGCTAGGATTTCAAACATTAAATCACCTAGAAAAACTGAACATAATCCTTTAGGGAAAAAAATGATTGAGGTAAAGAAGGTATTATGTGAAACTAACTCATACAAATGCACTCAATTAAGGATAAAGAATGAATTGTGTATAGAAATCTATCTTACCCTAGAGGAAAATAGGAGGAAAAAGAAATTAGGTAAGAGTATGGGGCTGATAGAAAAGTGGGCAAATTGGAGAATTGGGTGTCAGAAATTGGACAGGGAAAAATAGGATGGAAAGAAATACATATTAATTATAATGGTATAGAAATATTTTAACAAATCTCTAAATAAAGGCCTCAATTCTAAAAAACATAAATGAGTTGAAAGTATGAGTACAAGTTCCCCAGCTAATAAGTGTTAAAGAGTATTGATAGACAGTTCACAAAGTAATTAAAGTTCCCTTTTGTATGTATAAATAAAAATTACTTGCTTTAAATCATCATTAATTAGAGAAATGCAAATGAAACAACTCTGAGATATCACCCCACACTTATAAGATTGGCTATCATGACCGAAAAAGAAAATGACAAAACTTGAAGGGATGTGGGAAAACTGAGGAACTAATGCATTATTGGGGGAGTTGTGAACTGATTCAACCATTCTAGAGAACAATTTCATACTATGTCCAAACGGTTCTAAAACAGTACATACCCTTTGACCCAGCAATACCATTATTAGTTTTATATTCCAGAGAGATAATAAATAAAGAGTAAGGAACTATGTGTATGTTTATATAATGTTATATTGTGTTAGGTTAAATTATGTTATATTGTTATGTTATGTTTTATCATTTATATTGTATTGTATTATATTGTACTATACTATATTATAATTATGTCATGTCATGTCATGTCATGTTATGATATAAGTAGCTTTTTCATGGGAGAAATGAATTGGAAAATGAAGGGATACTCATCAATTGAAGAATATCTGAGTAAATAATAGTATATGGTTGTAACAGAATACCATTGTGCTATAAGAAATGATGAACAATTGAAGCTCAGAAAAACCAGAAAGACTTAAATGAACTGAAGCCCAGTGAAGTAAGGAGAACCAGAAGAACTTTGTACACCATGAAAGGAATATTGTATGTTGCAAAACTCTAAATAACTTAAATGTTGTCAGTGATACCATGATCTAAAACAATGATGGGCAAACTATGGCCTTAGGCCTGTTGCTGCACCCTGAAATGTTCTATCCAGCTGGGTGACATTATTCCTAATATGACAAGTACAATGAGTAGGATACAATACAATGAAACTTTGAAAGAGTTGCCTGAGAAATAGACTGACAGATGAGCATTTCCTTTCCTTTGGCCCCCTTTTAAAAAAAATTTTTTTCCCATCTTTGATCTCAAACAATCATAAAGGACTCATAATAAAAATAAAATGTCATCTGCTTCCAGAGAAAGAACTGACGGAGTCTGAATCCAGACTAAAACAAATGTTTTTCATTTTCATCTTAAATTTTTTTTGAGTTTCCTTTCTCAAAAGGATTTGTATGGAAAAAAATGTTTTATAGGATTGCACATGAAAAAAATCTATATCAGATTGCTTTCAACCTCTGGATGGGGGAGGGAGAGAATTTGAGACTCAAAAGTATTTCAAAATATTGCAAACTCTTTTACATATAATTGAGGAAAATTAAATTTAATTAAAATTATATTTTTCCCTAAATACTGTAATTGATAGATTGAAAAATCATATTATTCCTATGGCTACATTTCCCAAACATTGTTTATGGCAAGGTCATATTGTTTTAATTGTGAACATATGCAATAGTATATAATCCATTTGGTAATGTTAAATTAAAATTTTTAGGGGCCTCAGGGGTCTCTTTCTGTAATTAGTGGTTTCTATTCTTCATTACACTGATTATTAGTTCAGTTTCATTCATAACTACAGTCTTAATTAATTATCCTTACTAATGATTTTCATTGTGAAAAGAATTTTCAGGAACTATTTGTAAAGAATACTTTCTTTACACTGAAGTTATTTGGTAGCTTGATTCCTCAGTGAATTGATAAACCTGTGGGAGGGAGATTCCCCCAGGACAGGGAGATAGTAAGTTCATTTGTATTGTATTTTCTCTGATGGGGTGAAAGTGGAAAGAGCAGGGAAATAGGGAAGCTGTGTAATTCTTTGTTGACAAGATTATAATGTGTCAAGTATATGAGAAGGTGGGGAAGCTTAAGCTTCAAACACAAGGTAGAAAATTCAACTTCCTCTTTGTACCTGAACTAGTTGGTATTACTGACCTAGTAGTTGGTTCATTTCATAATGCAAATTAAATTGCCTTCTTACTGGTTGAAGCAAAACTACTATTGAGCTCTCTAGCATTAAGGCTCAAAAAATTTATAATGGAGAAAAAATTCATTGTTTTGTCCATTGTATTTATTCGTACCTTTATTTGTTTATCTCATCTATTAATTCATCAACCTATTTAGTAGATGCTAAATAAATATTTACTGATTGAGTAAGTGAATGATTTCAGACTCATAGTTACTATAACTCATCGCATATGTCAGTTTTTGGACTTGCTCTCTGATCATCCTGACTTAAATTATAAACATTCAGGGACATCTAGGTGGCTCATTAGATTGAGAACCAGGTGTAGAGACAGGAGATTCTGCATTCAAATACACAATATTGATTCTAAGAGAAGTTAATGGTTATTAAAAAGTAAACATTCAAAAATAAAATTAAGAACATTAAAATTCTAATTTTACCCCTTAGAATCTGTGTGACCTTGAGCAAATCTCATCAATACCCTGTAAATCAGTTTGCTAACTTGTAAAACAGACTGTATAACCCTTGATGTACCTTACAACTCTAGGTCCTGTAATCATGTATTAGATCTGTGCTTTTCTCCAACTTTGCATTTTAAGAAATTTCCACAAAGGATTAAATTATAAAAAGTATATTTAAAAACAACAACAACAACTTAGTTTCATCATCTTATCCTTCAGGAACAAAATGAACTATCTGGAATTCCATATGTCAATAAGCAAAGTTTTCAAAACAACTATAAAAAATGTTTCCTACAATTTAAATGTTCCTTCTTCCCACACCTCCTAATGAAATTCTAAATTAAAAGCAAAATAAAAGCCATTCCAAATCAAGTATTATGCTATTGAAAAGCAACTAGTTGAAGATCTAAAGAAATAAATACCAAAAATAAATAATCCTGAAAATATGTCATTGAGATCAAGTCATTTAAAATCAAAGAAATTTTGATTAAGAAATGGTTTCTGAAATTTTTAATAAATCAAAGAGATAAAAATTAAATTAATAATTATTATTGAAATTATTTAATTACTAATAAAGATAGCTCTGAATATTCAATGACTACAGTAAAAAATCCCAGTAATGAAAAAGGATGTAATATTCTTCCACCTCATCTTTTTCGTACTATTCTGATTTTTTTTCTTATTCTTTTTGTTTCTGTATTAATCAAAATAATGTCATGACTATTGGTAAAATGAATGATAAAGAAAAGACTAAAGCAAGATAATCAAAAGAGTGACAGAGGAAACATTTTGAATTAGTATGTATAATTACTAGCATTTGGGAATTATTTGAAATTTAATGCATTTTAATCAGACATATAATGAAAAAAACTTGACTGCATGAAATGACACCATTTTGTAATTATCAATCATCAAAAAGATGTTTTCTTTTGGGACAGTCGTAGTTAAATAAGAAATTTGTTTTGAGAATATATAGATAAGAATGAGACCAAGAATAATACTACAGTAGAACAATTCCAGCCTTACCGGGCTAACAAATAAGAATATAGAAATGGAAAATTAATATTTACTGTATTTTCTGTCAAAAAAGAATCTTGGATATTGTCAGTATGGAAACAATGATTTGGACATATGTGATGACTCTTGTACCATTTACTTATTTGATAATGGCAGGGATTCAATAGACCAGAAAGTGCATAATTAACAGAACCTCCTAAAGGACAGAGCCTCTTTCTTCAGTAATAAAAAAACCATTGGGTCTTCGCAAAGATTCTATGAAATATATATAGAAGAATTTAAATTATTAAGCTCCTATCTCAAAGTGTTTTGAAGGAATACAAAAAATGAGATAAGTAGTAAAATATATTACAATTAAGAAAATGAAACTTCCATATGTGACATTATTCAGTAAATTGAGTCAAACTGAAGTCATATGTCCTTCAAATGTCTTGTCTTCCAAAAAGAAATTTACTTTGGAAATCAGAGTTTTATTTCTTCAGGAAAATCTTTCCAGAAACAATGGTCTGCAGACTGAATGACGTTTTCTATGAAAACCTAAGAAAAGAAGGCAATCATGAATTCAAGGATAATGTAATGCATCTTTGCATTACAATAACTAGTAATGAAGAGAGGCAGAACAGATTGTCAAATCTCCTCAAGCCAATTCACAAACAGAATGTATTCAGATTTTTGACTAAGTTCTTACTAGCCCATATAATTAGCATAATACACAAGAGACAGTTAGATAAATAGATAAAGCCTACTAACAAAGTCTTATTTTGGGGGATGTTATATACATTATGAATGCATATTATATAAAATTAAGAGGTGATTGGGGAGGTTAGTATTTATCCTATATTTTCCATTAACAATATTTTATTTTTATTACCATTAATAGTTTGCATTAAATTAGCACCTTAAAGTAAGCAAAGTAATCTTTAAGAAGGACTATAAAGTATGTCATACAAATATTTTTAATCTCTATTTTACAGATAACAGATCTAAGTAATTTGCCCATGATCATAGCTAGCAAAGTAATTTTTCCTCTGTTTTGAAGCTAATGTAATCCCTTTCTTTAATTTTTTTAAACCCTTGTACTTTTGGTGTATTGTCTCATAGGTGGAAGAGTGGTAAGGGTGGGCAATGGGGGTCAAGTGACCTGCCCAGGGTCACACAGCTGGGAAGTGGCTGAGGTCGGGTTTGAACCCAGGACCTCCTGTCTCTAGGCCTGACTCTCACTCCACTGAGCTACCCAGCTGCCCCCCTTTCTTTAATTTTTTAAATTTCTTTTAATTATTATATTTGTTCTACTACTTTTTCTTCCAAATCAGTCACACTTAATAACTAGGAGTTAGAAAGCAAAAATAATAATGGCAAGACAAGTCATACATCTGTTTCCTAATAGTATCTTCTGAAGTTCTAAAAAATTGGGATACTCCCTCTAAGTTTCCATTTAAAAGCTAGAGTTAACAGGATAAATGCAATATCTGACCTTAGAGAAGAGCTAAAAATGCAATTACACCCTAGATGGAATGAGGTAGCAGGGTCAAGAGGGTATATCTTTTTAAAGGTCATAAAGGCAATTTTATATATGATATATGATTTAATGGAAAACCAATAGAGAATTCTAAACCTAGGAATTCCTGTGTGGTAAGTATGTCTGAGCCTGGCAAGCATACAGAAAATCCTTTTAATGAGAGATGATAAGGCCTTACTTAAATACTCGGACACTCAACTAGTTTAATTTCATACCTGAAAGGTAAAAAAAGTAATCAGTGATAAGTTAGTAATGTTTTTCCTTGCTTTGCTTAATGAAATGAAATTGTATTTCCTCACAGATGAGGTAATATATTGATTTCTTTTATTTTTTTGTAATCAAAAAAATTTTAGCATATAAATCTTGTCTCCCTATGTCTTTCTGAAATTATAGGTCCCAAGTTTTATTGGAATTTATCTCTAAGCCCAGGAAAGACCATAATTTTTGTCTGTTTTCCCCAGTGTTGTTTACAAATATAAGCTAATTTTAGACTAATTTCAATGACAAAGTTAGAAATAACATTTTTTCTATGTAAATATTTTATTATATCTATATCACAATAAGGTTGATTGAAGTTATTTTTACTTAGCTGTTCTATCATTTATCAATGTGAATTATCTTTTAGAGTGTTATTATCATCATAACAAGTGACATTAAAATAATGCAGTTTAAAAGCTAGCATCATGACATAACAGAAAGAAATATACAATTGGTTTTGAGTCTTGGGGCAATAGTATTAATTGCACCTCAGAAATTAACATGCTTTGTGAATATGGAAAAAAAACAACTTAAATCTTGCTTCATGGAATCATATAATTATAAAAAGTAAAAGAGGATGAAATAAATAAGGAGAAAGAAGGAAGAAAAATAAATGAATTGTTCTTTAGTATTACATAATATGTAGTTTTCATCACTGAAATTATTGCATCCTGGGCCATTGCCAGTTGTCCTGCCTTTTTTCTTAGTACGTTTCTATTTCTCTGAAAAAAAGAGTGAGTGAGATTAATACATTTTTGTAACTGTCTCACTTCAATTCACTGAAAAGCAAGAAATCACTTCAAGAGATCATTGATCTTTTTAAAAAATGAAGAATGAACAACAATCTATAATTTGATTTAGTTTATGGATAGAGCCTATCTTAAAGGGTTAATAACATTTAGAAACTTGTAAAGTTTTATTCTCCTCAGCAAAGTATGTTCAACATTTATGATGTTGAAGGAAACATGGGATTATGATTTTTGTCACACTCAGAGTCAAGTTAAACTTGTTTCCTATTATAAATTTAAGGCTCCTAGCTCACTTTAGTCTCTAATTAAGTCTAATGTTTACTGAAATTTAATTAATAAATATCAGAGATTATGATCATGCAGTATGGATAGAGGAATGATATACATCCAACTGTGGTGTTGCATTAGGGGTATAACACCAAAGGGGAGATTTTGGAGAGTATAAGATTAACAATAGACCTTAAAGTAGTTTAGGTAGAGTTAACTAATTCAATCAGGTGTTAAGTATCCTTTTTGTCCAGGTAGTTTCTCCCTTTGTGTCAAAGTCATTCCTTAAGGTAGCCCAGCCCTTGACTGTATCTTTCCCTTTTGTATTTATGGTAAAGCATCAGCCTCTCCCTGATAATCCTGTCTAGGACTCCTCATTTTCTTTGTTGCCATTGTGAATCTAATTAACTATACTCCCCAGTTTTAAGTTCCCTAAACTGTATGTAAATCCCTCAAATTCTTTTATTCTCTGGAGCTGCCAATCTAGCATGGTTGGCATTCCCAGGGTTTGGTGGCCAGAGTAGGCAGAATATCCTGGCTCTGTGTGAGTTTGTAGCTTGCAGCTCTATGTGATGGCCTTGAGGAATTATGCCAAACCCCTCTTCTTAATTAAAGAAGTGTTTTTTTCTGACTATTTAATAGTTCTGTGTTTTTTACAGTTCAAAAAAGCTTTTTTTTAATGTTCCTTGAAGGTGACTGAAAAGATTGCTGATAATATCATGCTAAAAATAATAGGAGCAAACACAGCCTATCTTCCCTCCACTGGTGACATAGAAAGCATGAGAGCACTGTTCATTATCCAGAACCAGTGCTGTCATGGAGCTGTTTTATAGTATTGATGAAATTCTCCAGGGAACAGAATTTTGCCATAACCATCTACAAGCCCCCAAGAGTGAGAGTATCAAAGGCCTTGATCAGATAGATGAATGTTGTACAAAGACTTCTCTTTTGCTTCTGGGAACCTGAATTATTTCCATTTGAACTGTTTCAGGAAAATTCCAAAGTTCTTCTTGCAAGATAAGATACTCAACAATGATATTTTCTTGAGCTGGGCTGCCAAGCATTCAGATTCTATTGCAGAGAGTTTAACTACAATGATTGGTCATGCTGTTTAAATCTCAAAAATATATTTGCCTAAAAGGCTATTTTATGAAGTAGTCACACAAAGCAAGCACTCACACAGAGGAGGTCAGAAGAAGTGATATAAGGACCTTCTCAAGGTCTTTCTGAAAAATTTTGATATCATTTGTGTAAAATAGGAGACAATGACACAGCACCTTACTTTGTGGTATGCTCATTTCAAAGAACATGTGGACTGTGAGAAAAGCAGAATTGAAGTAGCACAAAAGAAAGGTGAGATGTGCAGATTTGTCTATGACTTCTCAGAGATCCTTCTGAGCTCATATTGATCTGATCAGCCAGTCTCATTATATATTGACCATGGCATAAAAATGCCATGTTGGTCCTCTTTAAGTATGAAATACAACAACCAATCCTTTCTCCCAATGGTGATATAATGAGGAGGAGTTAAGGAGATTAACCCCACCTCCTCAATGAAAAGTCTAACCAATCAGGACTCTTTTCCCCTAATATGTAAATTGTTTTACTTCTATATGGAAAAACAACTTGAAGTTTGAATTAGGGGTCCAGCCCAACTCTAAATACTAGGTACCTTGGTGTACAAATAGAAGTGTTTTGTCTTAAAAAAAACAAAAAACGGAGCAGCAGCCATGTGAAGAAGGTGATGTATTAGCACCTGAATCCAGGAGACTCTACCAGCTTTCCATTGTATAATAATTAATATTTGTATTGAGGAATTCAAACATTATGTGAATAGGGGAAACTCAAGCTGGGCCAAAGATGGAATCGGTAGAATTTTATCAAGTAGGAGAAGGAAGTTTTTGGCTGGGAATTCCAGAACTAGAGGTAGGTAACTGACATCTAAAGTAAACCAAGATATAAGATCAGATGAGGCCAAGAAAGGAGAACTGCTTTAATAGTTGCAAGAACTTGCAAGGAAGGGATGCTAGAGCAGAATTAGAATGAAAGTCTGGATTTCAAGGCAGATGAAGGAACTATTTTCTAAATGCTATTGCCTTTTAAAGGTTCATTGTCACAATTTGGCTCAGAGTTATCTGAGCTGTAAGGGAAAAACAAAAAAAAATTCTATAACTTCAATTGAAAAGCTTTAGAATCAGAAGACAATGGATAAATACAGTTTTCCACAGGCATTGTTACTGGAGAGGGATAATATGTGTATTGGCTCAATGTGTCCAGAAAATTAATGGCCCTCTACATAATGATCAGTAGCACCAGTATCAGTAGAAAAGTAATACCACTTTTAAATGTAAAATGTGGCAAAGACTTCTAAAGTATTTCTTCTCTCTCAAGATGACAGTCCTGGAGAGTTCAAGAGCCAATCTTTAGATGGAAATCTAACAAGATTCATTGTCTTCTTATAGGCTTCTGATCCCTAATCTCACCCAGCTTCTCTTTCTCTCTCATCTATGATGAGAATAAGTTTTAGTTCCTTAGAATGCATTTGCCAATTTATAATGAGAAATTATATTTTGTTTTAAGCCTCCATTTGATGGGACTATTTTGTGTTACTTTTAATAGTATGAAAAAAGTGTGTCATGATGTAAATAGTTAAAATATATATGTATTCCTATACAAATGGTGAATATATGAGCCCACCAATAAGAAAGACCACCAATGAAAAAAATGTAACAACTTTTCAGTAATTTATATGACAAACTACCTGTTAATTATATGGTTTCCAAGGTGGGGTAGCTAAGTGGCAGAATAAATGTAGTGCCAGGCCTGGAGTCAGGAAAATTCCTCTTTTTCAGTTCAAATCTGACTTCATATACTTACTAGTTATATGACCCTGGTAACATCACTTAATCCTGTTTGTCATAGTTTCCTCATTTGTAAAATAAGATGGAAAAAGCAAACTATGCCAGTGTCTTTAACAAGAAAATCCCAAATGAGGTCACCAAACATGTGAAGTGACTGAAAATCAATTAAACAGACAAAAAAAGCCTTAGAAATACCTTGTAACTTGAACAATAAAACAAATCAACAACTTTAACAATACCAAAAAACTAAAAAGAAAAACAAAAACCTGTGGATCCAATAATTACCTAGTTCCTTAATCATGACAAAGATTGGCTTATTTTGTCCAAAGAAGTTCTGATTGATCAACAGAGACTTGTCAGCAGATTATGTTAGAAGGAAATATTTGACCATTATACAAATGCAAAGCACTGGGAAACTGTTCTTAAATAGAGCATGAGAGAAATTTGTCTGAATATTTAAATCTAAGTGTAAGGATTTTTTTCTTAAAAAAGAGAATCATTTTCATGAAATGATCAAATAATGTGTTCTTAGGTTAACTGAAAAACAAGAATATAATTTATGCTTCTATTCTACTAATTAGCAGATGGAATATTAAATAGGTAATACATGAGCATTGTGTATTAAAATTTTGAATAATACATATATCCATATTTCCCCCAAAGGGTTAAATTTTGGGGGTAGGAGTTTAAACAAAAGTCAGTGCACAGTTTATTAAACACAAAATAGTTTATTATTAGGAAATATGGATAGAAAATAGGAAGGAGGAAATTGAAAGTAATCTTACAATAGCTTGTAACTGTACCCAAATCCCAATCCTAACTAAATTTTTCTAAAAAAGTCCTATATCTATTTGCCTTATAGGGCAGTATCTTCTGTTAGGTGAAGCCCTCACCTACTCTCCTACTCTCAATATCTAATCATATAACCACCATCTATCTACCTTATCTACCCAGGTTATTAATAATCAATAACGCCATTAAAGCCTTAATTCTGTTCTATGTCTCCAACCAGAGAGCTAGCAGCACAATCTCTGCCACTAACTCCCCTTGCCCACATCCTTCTAATTGTTACTAACTGACAAGAAGCACAGCAGGGGGGCTCTGACAACCTGCACAGTAGGGGGTCTCTTACTGAAAAATATTATTGCTCCCTTTCCTCTTAAATATAAAAACGGAGAAATGAATAAAAACTCCCTTAACTTACCCCAGCTTGGGCCCTGTCTCTGACACCTTTTTAAAGGACCAAAGTTCCTTTTGAACAATTTAATTCTTAATTTGAATATAATATATTTTGATACAAAGTATTTTTCCCCACAGCTGGAATTATTATATATGAAAAGACAATTGAAGTGAATCAAGCCATTATAGATTCTTTGCTTATTTTTTCTCCTCCAACTATAAAATATTTCAATTAAATAGCTAATGTACACTGACTGTTTGATATGATTGAAGCCTGAATTATAGTGTGCTGATATTTGAAGGACAGTTCCATTTTATCATTATTAAATACTTTCTTTAAGCACTTTAGGAAATCAGTTTCCTTCTTTAACCTGAACATAGTATAGTCATTTCAAATATATTACTTTTGTTCTCACTTACCCCCAGTAATGCTATTTTATATATTATTTGTGTGGTAATCAATACCTTTAAATTAATTGATGCTTAAACATATTTTATATTCTTTCCTTTTTCATTCTATATTAGTATCATATAAAAATTAAAATAAGGAAAACAAAAAGAACCTAATAGCCACCCAATTTTAAAGACTTTTATTTATATCTGAGTTGATGTGCTATTTCTTCTTTACAAATAAACCACTGACCATCAAAACATGTTGTTTGAATGCATTAAGTGTTGCATAATTTCTAACCCTAAAAATGCAATGAAGTGAAACTGAGGCTTCAAGGCAAAAAGAACTATAGGTTTATTTTAAGAGCACTGGTCTCACAAAAAAGCTGGACTTTTGGATAAGACCAAAAGACCCCAATCCTTTTGAGAGAATTTCTTTTATATCCCAAGAATATCACAATTTATGAAATAATCCAAGACAGTGATAAAAATAGAGAGATGCAGATTGGTTGACATAATCAGGAAATACTTCCCATTGGTAGAAGTCATTTGGTGATGATTTGAAAGTCACTTAATAGACATAAGGGGCATGGGGGAGCCTGAACCCTACTTTCTAAGCCTGATGATATATAAGGGGTGTCACCAAGCTTCTAACAAAGGTAAAAGCCTCTATGCTAATGAACCCAGGCAAAAGTTTAAGACCATAATTGGTGCGGGTGCATGATATAGCAATTTTGAGGTTAAGGCTCCAAACTTAGTCCTATTCTAATAACAATTATCTATGCTAAAGCAATTATTTGCTTAATTCAAAACGTTAATACTTATACTAAAATGATCACAAAAGGTCTTCTAAAATCATCACCTATGCTAACATTCTTTCAATATCCTAGAATTACAATTATGAATAAATCAAAGCTGCTGCTTATATTAAAATCTATTCCTCATATAAAGAGGTAGGTGATTTTTCACACACAAAAGTTTGTGACATCATCTTGCCAGAGGCCCTTGATAGTCATAAGATTCATAGTTTTAGAGCTGAAAGGAGGCTAAAAGAATTACATTTTAACATATTAATAAATGGATGCCAAAAAAGTTAAAGAAATTGATCAAGGTCATACAATATGTACATATCTGAGACAGTATCAAAGGCATATGATTATACTAGAATTGGAAAAGATTATGCATGTAATTTATAGTGCAAAAAAGTTTTCTCTAAGTAAATATAAGTTCATGCATAATTAAGTATTAAATTTTATCTCCTATCTGTACCAAACACTTTTCATTTTAATTTAGATATTTATAATTTTGTTTCAGAATTATTTTTCTAACTGCTTCCACTTTTTTTAACCATTGTATCCATTTTGCACAATAGAACTGTCTCCTACAGGGAAGAGAACATACATATATACATATATACATACATACATATATATACATATATATATGTTTTTTAAACCAATTCTTGAATTGTTTTTATTTTATTTTTTAATTATTTTTATTTTTTAATTTTTTTAAATATTTATTTAATTAATTTAGAGCATTTTTCCATGGTAACATGATCCATGTTCTTTCTTTTCCATAACCCCGCCAAACTCCTGGAACAAAAGGGCAATTCCTCTGGGTATTATATGCATCATTGTTCAAAACTTATTTCTATATTATTAATATTTGCAGTAGAGTGATCATTTAAAGTTGACATTCCCTATCATAGCCTCATCAAACCATGTGATCAATCATATGTTTTTTAAACATTTATTAATATTCAATTTTTAGTAAAGTTAACATGGTTACATGATTCATGCTCCTAACTTTCCCCTTCACCCCTCGCCCTCCCCCCACCCCTGGCTGATGCGCATTTCCTCTGGTTTTATCATATGTCATTGATCAAGACCTATTTCCAAATTGTTGAACATTGCATTGATGTGGTAGTTTCAAATCAAAATCCCCAATCATGGCCTCCTCAACCCATGTGTTCAATCAGCTGCTTTTCTTCTGTGTTTCCACTCCTGCAGTTCTTCCTCTGAATGTGGGTAGTGTTCTTTTCCATAAATCCCTCAGAATTGTCCTGGATCATTGCATTGCTGCTAGTACAGAAGTCCATTACATTCTATTTTACCACAGTGTATTGGTCTCTGTGTACAATGTTCTTCTGGCTCTGATCCTTTCGCTCTGCATCAATTCCTGGAGGTCTTTCCAGTTCACATGGAATTCCTCCAGTTTATTATTCCTTTGATCACAATAGTATTCCATCACCAGCATATACCACAATTAGTTCAGCCATTCCCCAATTGAAGGACATACCCTCCTTTTCCAGGTTTTTGCCACCACAAAAAGCGTGGCTATGAATATTTTTGTACAAGTCTGTTTATCTATGATCCCTTTGGGGTACAAACCCAACAATGGTATGGCTGGATCAAAGAGCAGGCAGTCTTTTATAGCCCTTTGAGCATAGTTCTGAAATGCCACTCAGAATGGTTGGATCAATTCACAACTCCACCAGCAATGCATTAATGTCCCAATTTTGCCACATCCCCTCCAGCATTCATTACTCTCCCCTTCTTTCATTTTAGCCAATCTGCTAGGTGTGAGGTGATACCTCAGAGTTGTTTTAATTTGCATTTCTCTAATTACTAGAGATTTAGAACATTTTCTCATGTGTTTATTGATATTTTGATTTCTTTATCTGAAAATTTACTATTCCATTCCTATTGAAAACCCTGGAAAGTATAGGAATAGAAGGACCTTTCCTAAAAATAATAAACAGTATATACCTAAAACCATCAACAAGCATCATATGCAATGGGGATAAATTAGAAGCCTTCCCAATAAGATCAGGAGTGAAACAAGGAAGCCCATTATCACCTCTATTATTCAACATAGTACTAGAAACACTAGCAGTAGCAATTAGAGAAGAGAAAGAAATTGAAGGTATAAAAATAGGCAATGAGGAGACTAAGCTATCACTCTTTGCAGATGTCTGCAAAGTAGATGATGATCTACTTAAAAAATCCTAGAGAATCAACTAAGAAGCTTGTAGAAATAATCAACAACTTTAGCAAAGTTGCAGGATAGAAAATAAATGTACATAAATCATCAGTATTTCTATATATTTCCAACACATCACAGAAGCAAGAATTAGAAAGAGAAATACCTTTTAAAATCACCCTATGCAATATAAAATACTTAGGAATCTATCTACCAACACAAAAATACAGGAATTATACGAAAACAACTACCAAACACTTTCCAAACAAATAAACTTGATCTAAACAATTGGAAAAACATTGATTGCTCATGGGTAGGATAAGCTAACATAATAAAAATGACCATTCTACCCAAATTAATTTACCTATTTAGAGCCATACCTATCAAACTACCAAAAACCTTTTTTTACTGAATTAGGAAAAACTATAACAAAGTTCATTTGGAATAACAAAAGATCAAGAATATCAAGGGAAATAATAAAAAAAAAATGTGAAGTTAGGGGGCCTAGCAGTTCCAGATATTAAACTATAGCATAAAGTAGTGGTCATCAAAACAATATGGTACTGGAGGGGGCAGCTGGGTAGCTCAGTGGAGTGAGAGTCAGGCCTAGAGACAGGAGGTCCTAGGTTCAAACCCGGCCTCAGCCACTTCCCAGCTGTGTGACCCTGGGCAAGTCACTTGACCCCCATTGCCCACCCTTACCAATCTTCCACCTATGAGACAATACAGCGAAGCACAAGGGTTTAAAAAAACAAAACAATATGGTACTGGTTAAGAGACAAAAGGGAGGATCAGTGGAATAGACTTGGGGTAAGTGACGTCAGCAAGACAGTGTATGATAAACCCAAAGAGCCCAACTTTTGGGACATGAATCCACTATTTGACAAAAACTGCTGGGAAATTTGGAAAACAATATGGGAGAGATTAAGATTAGATCAACATCTCACACCATACACCAAGATAAATTCAGAATGGGTGAATGACTTGAATATAAAGAGGGAAACTATAAATAAGTTAAGTGAACACAAATAGTATACTTGTCAGATCTCTTGGAAAGGAAAGATTTTAAAACCAAGCAAGAGTTAAAGAAAATTACAAAATGTAAAATAAATGGTTTTGATTATATTAAACTAAAAAGCTTTAGTACAAACAAAAATAATGCAGCGAAAATCAGAAGGGAAAAAACACATTGGGAAAAAATCTTTATAACAAAAAACTCTGACAGGGGTCTAATTACTCAAATATACAAAGAGTTAAATCAATTGTATAATAAATCAAGCCATTCCCCAATTGATAAATCATATGTTTTTCTTCTGTGTTTCTACTCCCTTAGTTCTTCCTTTGGATGTGGATAGCATTCTTTTTCATAAGTACCTTGGAACTGTCCTAGATCGTTGCATTGCTGCTAGTAGAGGAGTCTGTTATGTTCCATTGTGCCACAGTGATTGTGCCATCAGACTCTGTGTACAATTTTCTCCTGATTCTTCTCATTTTGCTCTGCAACAATTCTTGGAGGTCATTCCAGTACACATGGAATTCCTTCAGTTCATTATTCCTTTAAGCACAATAGTATTCCATCACCAAGAGACAGCACAATTTCTTCAGCCATTCCCCAATTGATGAACACCCCTCATTTTCTAAATTTTTGCCACCCCAAATTGCATGGCTATAAATATTTTTGTACAAGTATTTTTTTCTTATTATCTCATTAGGGTACAAACACAGCAGTGATAAGCATAGGGCTTTGCCAAACTATGTTGATCTTGATTGGGTCCAGATAAAAAGTACCGATTAAAGGCCCTATTTCTCTGAGTGGCCCCTAACATCTCTTGGTTTTAAGTTCTTTTCTTTCCCATATATCTGACAGGTATACTATTCTATATTCATCTAATTTACTTGTAGCTTCATCCTTTATATTTAATTCATTAACTCATTCTGAATTTATCTTGGTTTAGGGTGTGAGATATTGATCTAGACCTAATCTCTCCTACACTTTTTTCTAATTTTCCCAGCATTTTTTTTTTTATCAAACAGTGGATTCTTGTTCCAAAAGCTGGGATCCTTGGGTTTATCATATACTATATTGCTGAGGGCATTTACCTCAAGTCTATTCCATTGATCCTCCTCTCTGTCTCTTAGTCAGTACTGTATTGTTTTGATGATCACTGCTGTATAGTAAACTTTAAGATCTAGTACTGCTTGGCCCCCATCCTTCACATTTTTTTCATTAGTTCTCTTGATATTCTTGATCTTTTTTTTTTCTTACAAATGAACTTTGTTATATTTTCTTTAATTCAGTAAACATGTTTCTTGGTAGTTTGATAGGCATGGCACTAAATAAGTAATTTAATTTGGGTAGGATTGTCATTTTTATTATATTAGCTTGTCCTACTCATGAGCAATTAGTGTTTTTCCAGCTATTTATCAAGTTTATATTGTTTATTGTAATATTCTTTAGCTCTAAACCCAATACTTAAAATATTGTGTACACTCATATATTTTTGTTAATGAATCAATTAATATAAACTATTCACAATCTTATTTACAAACATAATCCATATGTAGAGATTCACCTTTTTGTCATATTTCCACTACAATTATCACATCATACCTACCCTCTATGTCTCCTTTCAATATCAAAAATGAATTTAATTAAAAAGAATGTATTATATATACATTTTGTGAAAATTTTTTACTTTTTGTATTTCCATTTTTCTCTTTCAAATAAAATAACTATGCAAAGGTATTATAAATACAAATACCAGTTCTAATCTCTAGCTTAGTGTAAACACCAATTTTTAAAATAAAGTGATTGAAAATTCTACTCTTTTACCAAAGTTAATAATTTGTTTTTTCTTATGTCTTATATTTACAAATTCTCTTTCAATGTTAAGCAACTATTTAAATTCAATATTCTTTATAGGAGTTAAATTTATTAACAATATGATATTTTTTTCATTGGCTAACCTTTGTTATTTGTTTCCACTCTACCATTTAAGAACCCCTTTATCCTCTGTTCCTCCCTACCCTGTCCTTCCAGTTCTTCAAGGGCTCCAGTGCCTCTATTCTGAGTCTCATCCTTTCTAGTGAAATGATTGTGTACAGATAATTTTATGTTCCTCTGACCCTATACACTTCTAGTAAATATGCAACTTCCAATTACTGAGTCAGCTTGGAATAGACAATTCTTCAATTAAGACATGTTATAACCTAAATATAGAATCTGAATTATATTATGTCTTTTGGGTTACCATTTTTCCTATTTGCTCTTTGCTTAAAAGAATTAACAACCAAAAAGAAGACTCTCCTCTCTTCTCCTTTCCTCTCTGTCTCTTTATTTTCTTGACTGTCTGTCAGTCAGTCTGTCTGTCTGTCTGTCTGTCTGTCTGTCTGTCTGTCTGTCTCTCTCTCTCTCTCTCTCTCTCACACACACACACACACACACACACATACCAAAACAACAGCAGTAACAACAACAACAACAACCCTCAACTGGAGACTTTTCTGTGCCCCTATATCTGTAGTTATGGTTTTATTACAATAATGATAATTTTTCATCTTCATATTACTTTTATTATCGATAATGTAATCAGAGGCCTCACAAAAATAATTCAAGTTAAGCTTAGTTTTACCTTATGTTTTCTTTTGCAACATAAAAGTACATAATGTCACAAATGATTCACATTTCCCACACTTCAAACCTCTGTAACACATTGGAGACAGAAGAAGGAAAATTTTAAAAATATCTTTAGCCCCCAAAATGAACATCAGAAATACATACACAAAAGTTTCTACATTTTACTTACTTAGTGACATCAGGCCCTTGCTCACTATGTACTTTCATTTTAATTGGCATAGCTATTTTCCTACCACATAATACAAGAAAAGCAACTAGAGTGAGAATGGGAAGTGATTCCTACTAGGTATAACCAAGTACAATGACTACAGAAAGAGTAATAGCAAGCCTGAAAATTATGAAAGACTGAAAAAATATATAAAAATCACAATTAGGTTCTCAAAAATAATAGATTTTTATGCAATTTGATATAAGAACAAAAAGTATGTTATATATCTCAATAAAATCTAATTACGTGATGATATTATGTCATGCTTTGGTTTTGAAAAGGACTCTTCTACTAAGCAATCATTGTTTAGTAATTTCAGTAGTTTTCAACACTTTTTAAAAAAATTCTTTACCTTCTGTCTTGGAACCAATACATAGCAGAAGAGTGATAAGGGCTAAACAATGGAGGGTTAACTGATTTGTCCAGGGTTACACAGCTGGGAAGTGTCTAAGGCTAGATATGAACCTAAGACCTCCAGTCTACAGGTCTGTCTCTCGATCCACTGAACTACCCAGCTGCCCCCAATTTCCAAATTTTAATGACCACTTTTGAGGTTTTCTTGGCAAAGATACCAAAAGTTGATGGTATTATTACTCTCATTTAACAAATGAGGAAACTGAGACAAAGATTCTTTCCCAGTTAAATGAATTGAACAAGGTCACATAATGACATAAAATGACACTTTAATAAGTATCAGAGACTGGATTTGAATTCAATTCTTCCTAACTTCATACCCTGAAATCAATCTACTGAGTCAACTACCTGGCTCTCATCCAGGGTAGGAGGAAAAGACAAAGAATATTTATAATTCTTCAACCATATATTCTGTATTTTTCCTTGAAGACTGTATTTTGTTTGTTTGTTTGCTTTTTGCCAGGAGATACTTAAAGGATTACTTGAATCATTATCATTCCTATTAGTCATTTGGGCATTCTGTCAATTTGCTTTTCTTAAATGTGTTTCTTGGGACAGAACCAAGATGGAAGGGTAAGGAAGATTTTTTTTTAATTTACCCAACATTCACTTTCATATAACTTTTAAAAAGCATGTTAAATTAAATTAGCAGTAGTAGAGTCAACAAATTTTAGTTGTTTTTCAAGCACACAACATCTTAAAAAGACAGAAGGAGCAATATGATGCAGTGGGGTTGAGAAAGTTCAGGAGTAGTTCATGAATATGGTTAGAGAAGCAATATTGAAAATGCTCTTTTCTCCTAGATGATGTGGTCAATTTGTCAGAAAGAGATTTCAAGGGCTTCCTGTGGTAGTACTGGACAGAAAAATGGGTACCTTTTGACAAGTTCATTTCTTATTAACCTGCTGTAGATTACAGCTCCAGGAAAGGAGTATTTACATGAACATGGGTGCATTTGGATAAGGACAAAGACAAAGAATAGGGGAAACATTGATTAAGCATCTCTTCAGATCATAACATATTTGAAGTATTAAAATTTTTCATGACCTCAGAGAATGGTTGTGAACAAATCAGGTCAAAAGTCTGAAACATGGGACATTTACTACTGCCCAATTCTAGCATAAAATCCAAAGGCAAGAAATAGACTAGAAAAATGAGCAAATAAGAAAAAAGAAATTTATCATCAAAAGGATAATTTGGTTACAGAGAATTTTAAGATGACAACTCAGAAGGAGAAAACAAATTTAAAATATTCATTAGCAAAACCTCAAAAAATGTGCAGAATAAAGTCCAACAAAAATTTCTACCAGAGCTCAAGAAAGAGTTTAAAAAGAGTAAAAAAAAAATAAGTCAAATGATATTAGTAGAGGAAAACTGGTGGGAAAATGGCAGTAATAGGTAAAAAAAAAATAAAAGAGAAGTACCAGCTTTAAAAAGAGGTAATTTTCATTTAGAGTTTCACAAAATGTAATACATAGCCTAGTTTTGACACTATATTTTAGGTATTCTGTTAAACAATTTAACAGCTACTTGGCACAGTTAATAGAGCACCATATCTGATGTCAGGAAGACTCATCTTCCCTGGTTCAAATATAAACTCAGACACTATTGAGATGTGTAAGCCTGGATAAGTTTATAAATGAATACAATAAAGAAAACAAATCCCTAAAAATCAGAATTTACCAAGTGGTATAAGAAGCACAAAATCTCACTAAAAAATCCTTGAAATTAGAATTAGTCAAGTAGAAGCTCATCATTCAATGTGACATCAGGAAATTATCAGACAATAACAAAAGAAGAAATAAAAGGAGAAAACAAGAGATATCTTATCATGTTAAGAACTGACCTAGAAAATAGATCAAAGAGAGATCATTTATTATTTTCATCTATTTCAGTGAGTCATGTCTGTCTCTTTGTGACCTCTACAGTTTTCTTTGCAAAGATACTAGATTCATCAATTCCTACTACAGCTAATTATATAAATTAAAAAACTGAGGAAAACAGGGTTATGTTACTTAACCAGGCTAAAAAATAGCCTAGATATTATATTTTAAGAAACTCTAAAGAAAAGATGCCCAGGTATCTTAGAATTGGAGAACAGATTAAAGAACCCATTGATAATCCCCTGAAAAAGATTCTAAGATGAAAGATCCCTGAAATGTTATAGACCATTGATGGGCAAACTATTCCCCATGAGCCAGATCCAGGCTATAATTTTCCCATCACTGCATTAAGCAAATCCCTAATCACTACATCTGGATATGGGGCTGTAGTAATTAGGGAATTGCTTAAGGCAGTGATGGGCAAACTACAGCCTGGATCTGGCCCATGGGGAACAGTTTGCCCATCACTTTTATAGACAAATTTCATAGATCCAAGGTCAAGGAGAAATAGTTCAAGCTACGAAAAATAGGATCACACACTATTCAGCAGCTACCATTATAAAGAAAATGGAAATGAGGAATGTGATATTCAAGAAGGCAAAGCAGCTAGGATTACACCCAAGAATTATTTACCCAGAAAAATGAATATAATTCAATGTGAGAAAAAATAGCCATAAAACATGATGCCTTCCAATCCTTATCCCACACTCTTAGCTAAACTGGTTGAAATAGGAAAGAATATCTGTATCGAAAGATATTAAAAAAAAAATAAAACCCTCTCTTACTTGACAGAGAAGTGCTATGGAAAGGGTTTCAAAAGAAGGGTGATAGTGATATGAGGGAGGGCAAAACAATGGATGCAGTGGTCAGAAGGAAAACAGAAATCTGAGGAAATGAGGTAAAAAGGGGAATGACAAATAGAAGAGAATAGAATGGATGGTAATACACAGTTATAGATAAAAACTTTGAATCTGTATTGAATGAAATTGTCCAAAACATGGAAACATAGCAAAATGCCTTAAAATCTGGAATGCAATAATATGCAGTTTAGAGACACAATAGATACAGAAAAGCACATAAGTTAAAATAAGAAGATGAATAAAAATATATTTTGCTTTTGTTAAAGTAAAAATAAAGTTAGAGGTTGCAATTATGATTTTGGAAAAAAGTAAAAATACACCTAAATTAAAGATAATCTGGGAAAGTATATTTTATTAAAAGATACCAAAAACAGTGACATATCAATAGTAAGCATATGCGAAGAATGGCATAAGAAATAAATTCTTGAAGGAAAAGCTAAATGAATTATAAGTGAAAATAGCATATAGAAAAACCATATGGAGGCAACTTCAGTTTACTTTTCTTGTAATTACATAAATATAACCATAAAAGAAATAAAAAATAAACTGAAGAGTTGAATAAAAATTTATATAGTATTGATTTGATAGACCATTTTTGGGGAAAATTGAATAGGAATAGAAAGACGAACACTTTTATGAGCTGCACATGACACCTTCATAACCATTTAAATAATCTTAGAAATCTACTTTCTGATCAAAGTTTTAGGGACAAGAACTAACTACTCAATGAAAAACTTCTGGGAAAAATGGAAAACCATATGGCAGAAACTAGTATAGCCCAACATTTCACACCATGTAACAAAATCAGGTCTAAAAACATAAATGATTTAGACACAAAGGATACAATTAAAAGAAAAGTATAGAGCAAAAATTAGTAGGGAAGTAGCAAATTGAGGGGGAGGAAGTTACACCTTATTCTTTGCTAGATGTCTCATTCTTAAATATACAAGGAATACTGCCAAATTAAAATGAATCATTCTTTAATTGATAAATGATCAAAGGATATGAATTATACAATTTTCAAAAGAAATCAAATATAAAATTATCCTATGAAGTCTGCTCTAAACCAGTAATAATTAGAGAAATACAAGTTAAAACAACTCTGAGAACCATCTCATATCTCATTTTGGCTCATTTGAATGAAAAGGGAAATTCCATTGCTAGAGAGGATGTGGAGATATAAATATACCATAGTACTCTTGGTGGAGCTGTTTTAAGTCCAACCATTCTAGAAAACATTCTGGAATTATGCCGAAAGGACTACAAAACCTTGAATATTTTTTGAAAAGGCAATAACAGTTCTAGTTTTGTATCCCAAAGGTAAAGGAATAATATGTACAAAAATATTTAGAGCAGCTCTTTTTCTATGATAAAATGTGGAATTTGAAGATATGTCCATCAATTTGGTAAGAGATGAAGAAATTATGATATATCATTGAGATGGAATCATAAAATGACAAAATGAAAAGTAAGTGTTTTAGGAAAATGTGTGAAGATTTATGAGATAATACAAAGAAACTTTAGAGCTAGAAAAATATCATACATAATAAGAAATAATATTGTAAAAAGACTTAGCTTCTCAAGTTAGTACAACTTTCCATGAACAAAATCCAAAGGAGTCATTAAAAGAAATCCTATCCATATACAGAAAGTGAGTAACTAATGAATGGTGAATATAAATTGAAGCAGATTAAAAAAAAACATTTTTATTCTTTTTTTTGGTATCACAGCTAAAGTGGGAATGTTTTAAACAACTTCACATTTGTAATTAATATATTTCTTTCCTTCTCATAGGCAAAGAGGAGTCATAGAAAATTGGATGAATAATTGGATGAAGATGATTTGGAAAAGTTTTTTTTTTACATTAGTAAATGAAATTTAGAATAGGTGTATATGTACCTAGTTTTATACACTTAAAATATTTTGGATATTTAATATTTTATTTTTCCCAACTATATGTAAAACATTTTAACATTAATCTCTAAATATTTTTTCAAAATTTACATCCTCCCTTCCCACTCTCCTCCTTAAGTAGGCATGCTATTTAGAAAGGGTTATGCAGGTATAGTGATGCAAAATATATTTCAATATTAGTTTTATTTTGAAGGGAAACAAAAACCAAAAGAGAAAAAAAATAAAAGTTAAAAAGTATGTTCTAATCTGATCTGCATTCAGACTACATTAGTTCTCTTTCTGCATGTTAACAGCATTTTTTGTAAGTCCTTCAGAAATGTACTAAATCATTGCATTTCTAATAATAACTAAGTCATTCATTGTTGATAATGCCTGGAATTTCTCTTATTCATTAAGTGTCTTTTTTAACCTAGAGGAATATGCTTAGTTTTGCTGGTATGTATTTATTTTTTGTAGTTCTAGATCCTTTCCCTTTCAGAATATATTCAATACCTTCCAGTCCTTTAAAGTAGAAGCTGCTAGATATTGTATAATCCTGTGGCTCGATGATATTTGAATTGATTTCTTCTCAATTATTGTAGTACTTTTTCCGTGGGCTGGGAGTTCTGAGATTTGTCTATAATAATCCTGTGATATTTTATTTGAAGGTGTTTTTAAGAAGGTGATGAGTGGATTCTTTCAATTTCCATTTCACTCTCTTATTGAAAGATAGCAAACCAGATTTACTGGATGATTTTTTTTATAATGTGATAGGCTTTTTTTTCTGATTGTGATTTTCAGATGTTCTGATGTTTTTTAGATTATATCTCCTGCACATATTTTCTATATTGGTCATTTTTTCCACTAAGAAATTTTCTTCTTTTTTATTATTTTTATTTTCTTTTTTGCTTTCTGATGTCTTATGTGTATTCAATAATTCTATTTGTTCATTCTACTTTTAAGAAGTAATTTTCTTCCTTGAGTTTAGTTTTTCTGTTTCCTTTTCCATTTGGCCAATACTACTCTTTAAAGAATTGCTTACTTCAGTATTTTTTGCCTTCCTTCCATTTTTTCTATTCTATTCCTTTGGGAGTTTATTTCTTCAGTGAATTTTCTCCTACTTTTGAAGTCAATTGTCTTATTATTTCCTTTTATAAACTTTTTTCATGCTTCCAGGTGTTCTTTTTGAACCTGACTTTCTTTCATGTTTTCCTTTTAGTCTTCACATGTTTCCTTTTTGTGATTATTGTCCTCTTTCCAATTTTTAATTTGATCTTCCCTCTCATTAAAAAAATTTTTGTTGTTCTTTTTTGATTTTTGCTCCTTTTCTAGTATTTTTCTTGGGAAAAATGAGGTGCTTCTCAGTTCTTGGGATAGAGGACACACTGCTCCAAGCAAGTAATTTCTCTGTTGCTGGTGGTATCTAGCTTTCTTTACCATTGTGTGTCTATAAAGGAGGTGGCACTTCTGGCTTCCTCTTGGGAAGGCTTGCAGATGTTTTTCAAGGTATATTTCAAGTTACCAACTTCTTTGTTGTTTTATAGACTAGCTTGATTCCTGCTCTGCTGGTTCCCTGGTTCCCAAGTGAGTAATGCTGTGTGGGTCTGGTGTTCTGGATTCTGCTGTCTCAGGCATTCTGCTGACACATGTAAATGAATAAGTTCATGCAATTTAATTGTACTCCAACCCTAACCCTTTACTGCCTTAAGTGCTCTGCTGCAACATGTGAGTATGTAGATTCTTGAAGTTCGTTTTTCCGTCTATGCTTCCTTGTAGCCTCAGGTATTCTGCTGCCACATGAAAGTTTATACATTTCTTGCCCTCTCTGACTCATATACCTGTGTCAAGTGTCTGGGACCATGGTCAGTCCTGTTTTGCAGTTTTGTTACCTCTGGTGAAGTCACAACTTATTTGACTGGTCTGAGTTGTACTGGTTCTCAAAGATGTGCTGTCTGATCTACTCTGTCTTCTTATCCCAATGAGACATGTTCCTCTTGGTTTCTTTTGTCTCTAGAAAATTATTTTCTTTATTGTGTATGTGTATGTAAGTATAAGGGGAGTAGAATGTCCTTTACTCCACCATATTAGTTGCCAACATGCAACTTGTATCTATCAATATCATTTTGAATATTTATTTTCTGACATTAGGCAATCCATATTCTCTCCCTCTATTCCTATTCATTCCCAAGAAGATAGATAATATGAAATAGGTTGAACATATATTATCACATAATATATATTAACATATTCATTATGTTGTGAAAGAAGCCATAGATAGATTTTCCAGGAAGATGGAGGCTTAGACAGATTGAATCTTAAAACCTCTGCACCCTTATACAACAAGATAGAAAACAATGTGCTTCAAGAATAAAGAGGACCAAATATAATAACAGATCAGAGCAGGGGGAACCCTACTGCAGCACAACCAAATAGCTACACAAAGAAAAATGCTTCAATTCTTGAACTGTTGGGTCTGGCTCTAGAAGGGGAATCCCAGGACGCTTCCCATACGTGGCTGTGTGGAGTCTCCAGCATCCCAGGAAATCTCAGGGCAGGAAGAAACAATGGTCCAAAGAGAGGGCCTTGCTGGCACCGGACTCAGGGACTTAAACACAGGAACTGGAGAGGTGACTGGAAGAGAAAACCAGAGAAACACAGCAAAAACTTGCAGGAGATGGTAGCTTAGAGAGAGCCAAACCCTAGACTACAGACAGCATGGCTTTCTCATATCTAGATAGAGAACGCAGGACTTCAAGAGGAAGGAAAATCAGATCAACCACAGCAGACAGCACAGAGTGGGGGGCACTGCTGGAGAGCTCAGTTCAGCAAAAATGCTCCTTCTTGTCCCACCACCTTTTTTTTTGTTTGTTTTTTGTTTTGTTTTGTTTTCCCACCTCAAGAGGTTTTAGCCTCAGGGCAGATTAAGCAGTAAAATTAAACCATTCAGTATAGGATTAATCCCAACAATTGGACAGACAAGAAGTCTTCAGAGGCAGAGAAATTAACTACAAACCTCCATTGCCAGCTGGAAGACCTTTCATCAAAGATCATTAAATACATCTCAAACTAGATCAAATTAGCAGAACAAGGAAAGAAAAAATATGACTAAGCAACAGAAAAAGAGAAAAGAAATGACAATTGACAGCTTTTTTCAAGGAAGTGAAAAGAGAGCAAATGAAATAGAAATAGAAGAAGATGAAGTAGTAACAGTGCACTGGACACAGGCTTTGGAAGATCTCAAAATTCAATTAACTCAGGAACTCAAAAAGCAATCAAGGAAAAAAAAAAGCAATCAAGAGAGGAAAGAGAGGCTGAAGACAATTCGAAAAAGGAAATACATGAACTACAACAAGAAAATAAAGTCTTAAAAGGCAGAATTGGCCAGCTTGAAAATGAAGCAAAGAAGGCAAAAGATGATCTATAAAGAAAATCAGACCAGAAGGAGAAGGATGACCAAAAAGCCAGGAATGAAATTCAGTCTTTAAAAAAAACAGAACTCAACAACTAGAAGCAAATGACTTCACAAGCAGCAAGAATATATTAAAAAAATTAAAAAATGAAAATTTTGAGGAGAATATGAAATACCTCATTGATTTAACCAAAGATATGGAGAACAGAGATAGAAGAGACAACTTAAGAATTGTTGGTTTACCAGAACATCATGATAAAATAAAATGTTTAGATAGCATCTTACAAGAAATTATCAGAGAAAATTGCCCTGAAGTTCTTGAACAAGAGGGAAAAGTAGAAATTGAAAGAATCCACAAATCACCTCCTACATTTAATCAACAACTTACAACTTCCAGGAATATTATAGCCAAATTAAAAAACTACCAGACAAAAGGAAAAAAAAATATTACAAGATGGTAAAAAGAAGTCATTCAGATATCAGGGAACCACAGTTAGAATAACACAGGATCTGGCTGCATCTACATTTGAAGGACCAGAAAGCATGGAACACAATATTCCGGAAAGCAAGAGAACTGGTCTACAACCAAGAATCAACTGTCCAGCAAAACTAACTATATTATTGCAGGGGAAAGTATGGTCATTCAATAAAATTGAGGACTTCCAAACATTCATCAAGAAAAAAACTGGACTTAAACAGAGAGTTTGCTGTCCAAACCCAGAACTAAGAGAATCAACAAAAGATAATCAAGAGAATGGGGAGAGTAGAAAAAAATTCTTTTCTTTAAGGGACACAACAAGTTCAATCAATTTGTATCACAAAAAAGAAGATATTGGCAAATATTAAAATTTGTTTTATTACCAACAGGATAACTAGAATAAGTTTACATAGAGGGAACAGGGACAAACTATGTAGGATAAAATGTCACGTGATATATATATATATATATATATATATATATATATATATATATACACACACACACAAAACTAGGGGGAAGAAGGTAATAATAAGAAAAATAGGAAAAGAAACAGAAAGTAATAAATGTATATTCCATAAAAAAGCTCATGTGACCAAAGGGGGAAAATAACAATAGACTGTAAGGGTAAAGAGGTTAGAGAGTAGCTTTAGAGAGCAATAAGAGGGGAATAAGAAGGGAGGGAGGAGAAAGGGAAGTACAAAAACGGAGGTGATTATAGGAACTGATTAAAAACAAAACACTGGTAGAGAAGGAAACAGTGAAAGAAGAAAGGACAGGACTAGGAGAGAGAATCAAAATATCTGGGAATGCACAGTTGATAATTATAACTGTGAATGTGAAAGGGATGAACTTGCCCATAAAACAGAAGCAAATAGCAGAGTGGATTAGAAACCAAAATCCTACCATATGTTGTCTACAAGAAATACACAGGACAGACAGAAATACAAAGAGTGAAAATGAGAGGATTTAGCAAAATCTATTGGGCTTCAAATAAGAAAAAGAAGGCTATCATGATGTCTGACAGAGCCAAAGTAAAAATAGATAAGGTTAAAAGAGATAGGGAAGGTAACTACATCCTAATAAAAGGCAAAGTAAACAATGAAGAAATATCAGTACTCAAATTGTTTGCACCAAACAGTATAGCTTCCAGATTTCTAAAGGAGAAGCTAGTGGAGATCAAGGATGAAATAGATAGCAAAACCATTCTAGTGGGGGATCTCAACTTTCTCCTATCATATCTAGATAAATAAAACCAAAAAGTAAATAAGAAAGAGATGAGAGGTGAATCAAACCCTAGAAAAATAGAATTAATAGATATATGGAGAAAAATAAATAGGGACAAAAAAGAATATGCCTTCTTTTCAGCAGCACATGGAACATTGGCAAAGATAGACCATGTAATAAGGCATAGAAACATGGCACACAAATGCAAAAAAGCAGAAATAATGAATGTAACCTTCTCAGATCATAATGCAATAAAAATTGTTATTAGTAAGAATACATGGACAAGCAAACCAAAAATTAATTGGAAATTAAATAATATGATTATCCAAAATAATTTAGTGAAAGAACAAATCATAGAAACTATTAATAATTTCATTGAAGACAATGACAATGATGAGACATCTTATCCAAACTTATGGGAAACAGCCAAAGCAGTTCTAAGGCGAAAATTCATATCACTGAGTGCATATATTAACAAATTAGGGAGAGCAGAGTTTAATGAATTGGGCATGCATTTAAAAAAATTAGAAAATGAACAAATTAAAAATCCTCAGATAAAAACTTAATTATAAATATTAAAAATCAAAGGAGAAATTAATAAAATTGAAGGTAAAAGAACTATTGAAATAATACATAAGACTAGAAGCTAGTATTTTGATAAAATAGATAAAATAGACAAAGCACTGGTTAATCTAATATAAAAAGGAAAGAAGAAAACCAAATTAACAGTATCAAAAATGAAAAGGGAGATCACGCCTCTAATGAAGAGGAAATTAAGGCAATCATTAAAAACTATTTTGCCTAATTATATGTCAAAAATATAGGAATCCAGGTGATGTGAATGAATATTTTCAAAAATATAAATTGCATAGATTGACAGCAGAAGAAATAGAATACTTAAATAATCCCATATCAGAAATAGAAATTGAACCAACCATCAATGAACTCCCTAAGAAAAAATCACCAGGGCCTGATGGATTCACAAGTGAATTTTACCAAACATTCAAAGAACAATTAATCCCAATACTATGCAAATTATTTGACATAATAAGCAAAGAAGGAGTCCTACCAAATTCCTTTTATGACACAAATATGGTACCCATTCCAAAGCCAGGTAGATCAAAACAGAGAAAGAAAATTACAGAGCAATCTCCTTAATGAACATAGATTCAAAAATCTTAAACAGAATACTAGCAAAAAGACTAAAGCAAGTGATCAAAAGGATTTTCCATCATGATCAAGTGGGACTTATACCAGGAACATTAGGAAAACAATCCACATAATTGACCACATCAACAAGCAAACCAATAAAAACCACATGATTATCTCAATAGATGCTGAAAAAGCTTTTGACAAAATGCAACATCCACTCCTACTGAAAACAGTAGAAAATTTAGGAATAGAAGGACCTTTCATAAAAATAATAAACAGTATATATCTTAAACCATCAACAATCATCATACTCAATGGGGATAAATTAGAAGCCTTTCCAATAAGATCAGGAGTGAAAGAAGGGGGCCCATTACTACTTCTATTATTTAACATTGTACTAGAAACACTAGCAGTAGCAATTATAGAAGAAAAAGAAATTGAAGGTATTAAAATAGGCAATGAGTAGACTAAGCTATCCTCTTTGAGGATGATATGATGGTCTACTTAAAAAATCCTAGAGAATCAACTAAAAAGCTAGTAGAAATAATCAACAACTTTAGCAAAGTTGCAGGATACAAAATAAATGCACATAAATCATCAGCATTTCTGTATATTTCCAACACATCACAGCAGCAAGAGGTAAAATGAGAAACACCATTTAAAATCACCTGAGACAATATAAAATACTTAGGAATCGATTTACTAAAACAAACACAGGAATTATAGGAACATAACTACAAAACATTTCCAAACAATTAAGAATAGATCTAATCAACTGGAAAAACATTGACTGCTCATGGGCAGGACTAGCTAACATAATAAAGATGACCATTCTACCCAAATTAATTTAACTATTTAGTGCCATACCTATCAAACTACCAAAAAACTTTTTTACTGAATTAGGAAAAACTAAAATAAAGTTCATCTGTAAAAACAAAAGATCAAGAACATCAAGGGAAATAATGAAAAAAAATGTGAAGGAAGGTGGCCTAAAAGTACCAGATATTAAGCTATACTATAAAGCAGAGGTCATCAAAACAATATGGTACTGGCTAAGAGATAGAAGGGAGAATCAGTGGAATAGACTTGGAGTAAGTGATGTCAGCAAAACAGTGTATGATAAACCCAAAGTGCCCAACTTTTGGGACCAAAATCCACTATTTGAGAAAAACTGCTGGGAAAATTGGAAAACAATATGGGAGAGATTAGGTTTAGATCAACATCTCACACCATACACCAAGATAAATTTAGAATGGGCAAAAGACTTGAATATAAAGAAGGAAACTGTAATTAAATTAAGTGAACACAGAATAGTATACTTGTCAGATCTCTTGGAAAGGAAAGATTTTAAAACCAAGCAAGAGTGAGAAAAAATGAGAAAATGTAAAATAAAAAATTTTGATTATATTAAATTAAAAAGCTTTTGTACAAACAAAAAATAATACAACCAAAAATCAGAAGGGAAATGACAAACTGGGGAAAAATCTTTAAAACAAAAAATTCTGACAGAGGTCTAATTACTCAAATTTAAAAGGAATTAAACCGTTATTTTAAAAAAAGCAAACTATTCCCCAGTTGATAAATGGGTAAGGGTCATGAATAGCCAATTTTCAGGTAAAGAAATTGAAAGTATTAATAAGCACATGAGAAAGTGTTCTAAATCTCTAATAATTAGAGAAATACAAATCAAAACAACTCTGTGGTATCACCTCACACCTAGCAGATTGGCTAAAATGATAGCAGGGGAGAGTAATGAATGTTGGAGGGGATGTGCCAAAATTAGGACATTAATTCACTGCTGGTGGAGTTGTGAACTGATCCAACCATGCTGGATGGCAATTTGGAATTATGCCCAAAGAGTGATAAAAGAATGCCTGCCCTTTGATCCAGCCATACCATTGCTGGGTGTGTATCCCAAAGAGATCATAAATAAACAGACTTGTACAAAAATATTTATAGGTGCTCTCTTTGTGGTGGCAAAAAACTGGAAAGCGAGGGTATGCCTTTCTATTGGGGAATGGCTGAATAAATTGTGGTATATGCTGGTGATGGAATACTAATGTGCTCAAAGGAATAATAAACTGAAGGAATTCCATGTGAACTGGAAAGACCTCCAGGAATTGATGCAGAGTGAAAGGAGAAGAGCAAGAAGAACTTTGTACACAGAGACCAATACACTGTGGTAAAATAGAATGTAATGGACTTCTGTACTAGCTGCAATGCAATGACCCAGGTCAATTCTGAGGGATTTATGGAAAAGAATGCTACCCACATTCAGAGGAAGAATTACAGGAGAGGAAACACAGAAGAAAATCAACTGCTTGAACACTTGGGTTGATGAGGACATGATTGGGGATGTAGACCCAAAAGGACCACACCAATAATATGTAAATAAGTCTTGATTGATGACACATGTTAAAACTATTAGAAATGCGAGTTAGCTATGGGGGATCAGGGGGAAGTTTGAGGGAGTAAAGCGGAAAGTAAAAAGATGAATCATGTAATCATGGAAAATTTTTCTAAAATTAAAAAATTTAAAAAAAGAAAGAAGCCTTAGATGGATTTTACTTGGAAAACTTCATGAAAGAACCATAACTAATTTTTAAGGAATAATTTTCTTCAATGGATTACCTGTTCCATTTGACCAACATAAGGTTTTTTCTTTCCTTCAATTTATTTTTGCACATCTTTTTCCCCCCTTCCAATGTGGCCAGTTGGATTTTTATTTTTTTTAGAGAGATGTTTAAATTTTTTTTAAATTCACCACTGCAACCACGACCACCACCACCAACAAAAAGCCTAAATAGATGCTTAAAAGATCATGTGAAAGACCATAAATTCTGCATTGCTTCCTATTCGTATAAAAAAATAAATTATAATGTATGCTAATCAAAAACATCCTCTACTTTTGAGTTCCCTTTGGATTTGTTTTACTTGGATATTTTTTTCTCTTTTTTTGCCTTTTTTGTAATATATTCATAATATGTATTATTCTTATTCTCTTTTCATCTTTCCATACATTTCACTTAGTTTCTTCATATGTACAATATTTATCATTTCAATAACAATATAATTTATTACATCCAATATCATAATTTATTCAGCCATTTCCCTCTTTCATTGAATTTTTATAGCCATTTTATTTTGTTATTAAAAAAATTTCCATGAATATTTTCAATCAAACACACTTTTTACCCTCTCAGTAATACCATTAATACATTCATCCACTAATAAGATCATTAGGTCAATAAGCATGAACACCTTTATGGCTCTTACTGTGTTTTATAATTTTTAAAAAAATCACAGCTACTCCTGCAATATAATATTAAGCTTGTTTTTCTATGTTCCTGTCAGCTTTTAATTTGATCACATTGACCTATCTATTTGTGAGTTAACCTATATTATCAGGAAAATATTTTGCTAATATTTGTCCTTAGGCAGCAGTCATAATCTGTTGCCAGGACCATACTCTTCCCGAGTATGTCTTTTCTATTTGGTCATACTAGGAGGAATTTTTTTCCCAGTGTCACAACTCCTCCAATATTCATAATGCTTTATTTTCCATAGTAACTCCCTGTTTCTTAATATAGTTACCCACGCATCCCTTCCAGTTATATCCATTTTAGCCCCAACTCCATCAGAGATCATGATGGTTATACCTTCTTTCTCTGGATCAGCTGAGGCATGGTATATTTTGCTCTACTCCCTCAAATTCACTCAACATTTTTCTCTCATTTTAAATGTATTTCTTGTAAACACCACATTGTTAGATCCTGGTTTTTGACTCATTCTACTATCCATTTTATTCCTATTGGTGAATTACACAAAAATGTCTTACTAGTTGCCCATTTCCATCTATTCCATTTCTTCTCAATGTTTGTTGCCATTTTTTCTTTCTGTTTTATCTCTCCTCATACATCCAATTCCTTTGATCAATATCTTGTATTCACATCTTTGCCCCCAAATCCTCCGTTATTCTTTCCTCTTGCTCTCCTAGTTCCAAATTGCCCACGTTTCTAATAATCATTCCTTTATGAATCCCTCTTACTTTTTATTTCTTTTTCTATCCATCTTTCCCAAAATTTCTTATTACACAATTGAGTGTTCCTACTTCTTAATTTCTTTATCCCCTCACCTTACCCCATTACTCCTAATATTTACTATCCTTTAAGTTTTCATCTCTTCCTTCCTTTTTTTATCCTGTTGTACTCCTTTCCTTTCCCAGGATCTTCCTTATTCCATCTCCCTCCTTCCTGTTTCCCTGTATGTTAAGAAATTTTTGCCCTTCTAACCATGAATATTGTTCTCTCTTTATTGCAGTTGTGATGAGAGTTGGATTCTAGTATTCCCAACCCTCCCTGCTCCTCTCCTCCCTTCCTCTTGGCAGTTCCTCCACTCACTCTTCCATATTAGATAGCCATTCCACCCTGCCTCCTTTTGGTCTATTCTAATACCATTTGGGTTCATTCCATTACATTCCCTTGACCATGAGTCTTCCATCCATACCTGTCTTTTCAAATACCAGGCAATGATGCCATTCAGAGGTGACATACAATAATCAAACAATTTGACCTTTTGGACTCCTTATGATTAGTCTTTCATTACCCTTTTATATTTCTCAAAAATAAAATTTTATGCTAAGTTCTCTGATCTCCAAGAATAGTTGAAACTATTTTAAATGTCCATTTTCTCTCTTTTATAATTATGCTCATCTTTGCTAGATGTTCTATTCTTGGCTGTAATCCACTTTCTTTTACTCAGTGGAATGCTGCTTTCCATGTCCTACATTCATTTTATGTGGCTTCCAAGTATTGTTTTATTCTGACTAGCTCCACTATATTTTATCCCTGCCCTTCCCTACTTTGTCGCTTTGTAATATTTTCTCCTTAATCTAGGGGCTAAGGAATTTAGCAGTGGTATTCTTTTACATTTTCACCTTTGGGTCTCTTTGAGGTGGTAATTTGTAGATTCAATTTCAATTTTACCCTCAGTTTCTAAAATTTCTGGCAGTTTTACTTAATAATTTCTTAGATCTTGGTGTCTAAATTCTTTCTTTAATCATATAATTCTTTTTTTTTTCAGAGTACTTCTTGTCATCAATTTTTTCCTATATCTTTTCCATTTCACCAGTTCTGGTTTTTAAGGTGTTCTTTTCTCTGGTAGATTTGATGGCTCTTTTGCTATTTGACCTTTTGTCTTTCCTAAGATCCAATTTTCTTCATTTTACTTTTTTGCTTCTTTTGACAAGCTGTTAACTCTTTTTGCATGATTTATTATATCAGTCACATTTCTTTTCCAATTTTTCCTCTTCCTCTCTTATGTGATTTTTAAAATTCTTTAGGAGCTCTTCCAGATTTTTTGTGCCAGACACCAATTCACATTTTTATCTATTTTACCTTATTTTTTAGATATCATTATATTAACTTTGTTGTCCTCTGAGTTTGTGTTTTGATTTTCCCTGACTTCACAGTAACTTTTTATTGTCTTGTTCTTTTTGATGTTGTTCACTCATTTTTTCCATACTATTTCTTGTATTTTCCTTTCATGTTATATTTAGATTTTGCTACCAATATTGATAGGATACTGCCCAATGATTCAGGCGTTTTATGTTGCTGTATTCATAACTGATTCTAGGGACCTGAAAATTTTCATATCTCCAATTTGATATGATTTAAGGAAAGGTATGTTTAGTAGTCTCCTGGCCTGTGCTCTGATCTGTAAATAGCTATAACCATTCTTTTCAGCTCGGTAATTATGATCAGGTTCTCCAATTCCCTGTGGTTTCAAGTTCTGGTGGGTTAGTGTTCCTCATCACTCTGTATCTACAATCTAGGATTGTGACACTCATCTGCCTGTTGGCACTATAATTGATTGCTTTTCCATGTGCCATCAAGAAGACTTTTACCATCTCCTTCTAACCAATTATCTGATACTCTTACCATCTGTATTGGGAATGGGAACTTCTGCTCCTTCAGTTACCCACCCCTCACAGGGCTACCACTGACTTTCCAGAGTGTGGCTATCCATATAGATTGTTGATTGGACTTAACTGTACTCCACTTTCACTCTGATGTGAAAGACCTTTACTGCTGTCCTCAGTTGTCTTGGTAAGGAATTATTGCTTCACCCTTTCCTTTTGTGGTTTCTGTTGCTCCAGATTTCATATAAGTCATGATTTTAAAGGGATTATGGAAGTGAATTGCTGAGTTCAGACGAAATCATAACTTTTATCTACCATCTTATATTTGAAAGGTTAAAGGAATCTTGTATTATATATTTTAATAAGATCTAATCATAGATATAGTTGTCAAGTATTGGAAAAATTATACACAATAATAAAATCCTGGAAGATAACCAACAGGTACTAGGTTTTGTATGTGAATTTCTTTTTAAAAATGCTTTCTGATGATAAAACCACGAAAATATGTTAGGTTTAGGGTACAGGTGGAGTGACATTGGAATTATTCATTACTATTAAATAAAATGAATGTTTAAAATGAACAATTCTATCAAAATGTTGGAAGGGAACTCCAAAACAATATTTTTTTACCTATAGCTGAATAAAAATCAAGCCTACATCACATAAGAATGGAGCTTCAGCTTTTCCTGAAAACATTTTTGATGAAGAGGAAACCAGATAGTATAATGGTATCATTTATATAGTATTTAAAAATTCAAAAAGTATTTTATATAATATATCATTTGGACTTATGTCTATAAGAAATGTGTTATTATTATAATCACTATCCCAACAGAGCTCCTTAATATCTAAGATAAGATTAGAATCTGCTATTACCTGACTCTATATTCAGTAATTTATCTACAACCTCACTTAGATTACTTAATCTCTCAAATAATTTCATTCCACTTTGTAGGAACTTTATATACTGGGAATATGCATTGCTGTGTGATTCTTTAATATCTTAGACTTCATTTAATCATCTTGGGCACAGTTTACATCTCTAAGTTGTAATGCAATTTAATTTATTTCTTTTTTTGTTTTGTTTTTGATGTTCTTTTTATTTATTTTTTCTCTTCTCCAGACTACAGAAGGTATCATATGACATATATATGTGTGTGTGTGCATATATATATATGTATATATATATATATATATGTATATATATATATATATAAAATGCCTTTTGTGTTTTCACTTATCACTCTCTCTGGAGGTGAACATATTTAAGTTATTCTTCAAATAATAAATATGATTTATATATAATATTTTTTGGTTCTGCTCATTTCATGCTTCATTTTCTCATCTACTTTTCCACATTTTTTGAAAATTGATCTGCTTATTTTTTATGGTGCCATAATATTCCATCCACAATCATGCACCATGATTTGTTTAATAATTCCCCTACTTGATGGACATCCCCTTCATTTCCACTTTGTTTTGTTTTGTTTTGTTTTGCCACTACAAGGAGAATTGCTATAAATATTTCAGAAAATATAGATTCTTTTCCATTTTTCCTGATGTCCTTACGAAATACACCCATCAAGATTATTGCTGGGTCTAAGTATATACCCAGTTTTATATCTCTTTGGGCATAATTCCAAATTGCTCCCCCAAATGAATGAATCAGCTTACAGTTCCACCAACAGTATATTAGTGTCTTCACTTTCCCACAAATCCTCCAAACTTTGTCATTTTCCATTTCATTATTTTGTCCAATATGATGGAAATGAGATGATAATTCATACATTTTTGGTTTGTATTTCCCTAATCAGTAGTCCTTTAGAGCATTTTTCATGTAGTCCTATATGGATTTGATTTTTTCATCCAAGAACTGTCTGTACCTCTTTTTTGAATATTTATTAGTTGGGGAATGATTCTTCCCAATTTTCTTTTTTCCTTCTGACCTTTACAACATTTAATAATTTTAATTTCTCACAGAAATTACTAATTGACATGATGAAGCTCCTCTCCACCCCTATGCCTTGTCCTTCTCTGATTATTATCTCTAGCCACCATTAAACACCCTATTTCTTAGCACAACACCAGAACTGTGGTGAAGAATGTCACAATGTTGACAAGCTTTTGCTTACTCTGCATTTAGATATAGTCATCACATTTATGGGGATCATTCTTGATGAATACTATAAAAATCTTATTCGAATGCCTAGCCAATATAATAATCATTGCCAGTCAGTTCTTTTACATCATAGTTGTCTCCTACTCTCAGGTTTATGTCAAGATATCAACCCCATATTCCTACAAGTATTACCTATTATGCTGAATGCCAGTTCCTTACTGGCTATTCTTTCATTGCTCCTTTTATTTCCCTTAACTGTGCTGCTTGCAACAATGGCCTCTTGATTTTGTTTACATCCATCACCAAGCTCTGACTATGGTCATAGAACTAGTGATAAAACATTGTGCAATGACTCTTTGAATCATACCTTATGGTTTACAAATAGAAGGGTAATAAATTAAGTTTGGGCCATTGGTACCCTCTCACAACATCCATTGCCTTAATTTAGGACTTACTCATCAAAACTGAGAATAGGTTTTCTAGTTATTGCTCCTCCACAGCCAGTGAAACATGTACCTACACTACCACTGTCTTCTTGAGAGAAAATAAGGGCTGGATACTCAACTTCATGCTTTAGTATCAGGAAATAAGAGAATCCCTTACCTCTTAAATGTATGTATTACTGAACTAGGCTAGGACCTTGGATTTCAAAATTTGTTCCTTCCTGACTTCATTGAAAGGAGAAAAAAGGTGCTCAGAAATTGAATCCTATTTTATCAGTAGTCGGTGATTCCTTTCCTGTTGTGTCCCTTAGATATAAGTGCTGATAATTAGGATCAGAACTTGGGTCATTGCTCCTGCTTCAGGACATAAAATATTGCACTTATCAACTTCTATCCCTATGCATACACTATAATTATGAGGAAGTCTGTCCTTCATCCCTTAAGTCCAGGCTAAATTTGCCACTTTTCAACTAGTATCATTGGTCCAGGTAATCTCCTTTAGTACAAAGCTAATTTAAGTCAAATCTCTCTTTTACCAAAAAAGTATTAAATATTTATTTTAAATATTTGCCCCATCTGAGCTATTTGCCAGGAATGAAATCCCTGGTTGTTCCAAATGATATTAATATTATATTAAGTCAAGATTATTTTTTCTCATCTTGAGGACTTTCTTCTGAAAACCTTCCAGACTATAAATTTTGATCCTAATACAAGATATCCAAAACATAGAGCACAGTAAGTAGAGTAAGGTCATATTATTTTAAGATTCTACTAATGGTGAAAAATATTACTTTATATTATATGTTTCTTATTAATTCAGATTAGGTTTCACAATGCATGATAAAATTATAAAATTAAATTAGTTTATATAGATCTTTCTTCCCTAGGTCTTTTTTTCAGTAAATACATATCTAGTCACATTATTTAGATATCTTGTACTTGTAAAGCTGAATTTTTAAACTCAAGGACAAGAATTTAAATTCATTTCTATTTTAGCTTGCCTTTAACATAGTCTGATAGCTTAGCCTGAGAAGATATTTTCAGATTCAGATTCTGGATTCCTACATATTAGCAACAATTCTAGTTTTCTGCCACCTATAGCTTTTATACTCTGTTTTCATTCCATCTTTTGATAGAATTTAAAAAAGTCCAAGGCCAGGCATATATAGATCCATGGGCTACTTGAGACCTTCAAAGTTGGCATTGATTCCTCTTCAATCTGTCTTTGATACAGCTAACTCAATATTCTTTAAGGACAAATCTGATTATATTATTTGTATCCACCATCAACTTCGCTGTCATTCAATCATCTCCAGGATCAAATACAAATTTCTCTGTTTGGCATTGAAAGGCCTTCACATCTTGACTCCAAAAATTCCTTTCTTAATATACTTATAGTCCCAGTGATGGTGAATCTTTTAGAGACCAAATGCCCAAACTGCAACCTTCATGCCACATTAGAGTTCCCTACCTTTTCCCAGACAGAGAAGGAAGAGCTCCCATTGGACTGCTGGCAGAGGAGCGGGTCATGTGAGAAAGGTCCTCAGGCACAAGTGAAGCAGAGGTGGGGAGCTGCCCCCTCTGGCACACTCTAGCATATGTGTTACAGGTTCACCAACATGGGTCCTAAATGGTCTTTTCATGGATCCTCAAAAATAACATTTTATCGTTTCCTTTTATTCCTATGTGTATAATATGCTCCTTATTTGGATCTGCCTCAGGGATTCCTTTTGTTGTCTTTTTTTTAAGTGATTTTCCTGAAGAACACCTGAACACATGTCACTCCCTTACTCAATACCCTTCAGTCATTCCCTTTTAACTTCCTTATAAAATACAAAATATTTTCTTTGTTGTTCAAAGTCCTTCATAGAATTCCTCTTTCCTACCCTTTCAGTCTGCTTATATCTTGCTTCCCACCACATGCTTTTTGGTCCATATCCTATCTATTCTATGAAAAAGAAATTCTATCTCTTAGCTCATTGCATTCTTTCACCTCCTATCTTGTTACTGACTTCCCTGGCTTACTTTAAGTATCAAATTAAATTCTACTTTCTATAGGAAGCATTTACCATTTTCTCTAAATTATAAAACTGCTTCTTTTAATTATTATTTTCTTCCTGGATTTAGAAGACTTGAGTTCAGAATCAACTTCAAATACTAACTAGTTATGTGGTTCTAGGCAAATCACTTAATCTCTGAATGTCTCAGTTTCTTCAGCTTAAAATGGTGATAATAATAGCAGTAACCTCACAGCATTGTTGTGAGGTTAAATGAGATAAAATTTGTAAAGTGCTTTGCTCAGGTCCTGTCACAGAGTAGATATTTAAATCCTTCTGTTCTTCCTTCCTTTTAATACCACAAAGCTGCAGCATATATCTTTGTCTTTCTTGCATTTTCTTCTCAAAGGATAAAGGGAAGCAGTGATGTGTGCATAAATGTTTAACACATACTTATGAGAAACTTCATCTCTCTTAAATAAGTAGTTCTGAAAGGCAATGACTGAAAATTCAGCTTTCATTCAATCAGGAATCATGTTGCTGAAGTCTTCTATTGTTAACTAAATACACTTGCAATGAAAATATTCAAATGGTTCCAAAAATTGATTTTCCAAACCCTACTGGTTTTCTAATCTTCAGTTGAAACATTCTGTGCTCTTCAGCCTCAGTCTTATATCTCCTGAATTTATCATATCTCTTATGATCCTAAATTTTTGTATGGTTCAAATTATGGTTTCTTCACTTCCATCAACTGGCTTTTCACTTAAAAAATTAAAATTTATGAAATGTCCCATTTGAAATAATCAGTAATTTAAAAACCATTCCTGAACCTAAATAGTTTTAAGATTTTCCATTTTGTTCTTTACTCTTTCTGTGGTTACAAAAGTTATATGAAATGAAGCCAAAACATCATAATGCTTGCCAGTCTAAAGTCTTCACCACACTTTTTTTGTCCTTGAAAACATATTTCTGAATTTTTTATAAAGGTTTTTTTTAATATGTGCAATTTAAACACACAAACTACTTATTCACAAAGATCTCGTCCTGCCGCTTTTACAAGGTGATTTGAGTCTATATTGCACAGTTGTATTTCTTTCTGAAACTTCTTAAATCACTCGCAAAAACTATGTTGTTGGGGGCAGCTGGGTAGCTCAGTGGATTGAGAGCCAGGCCTAGAGACAGGAGGTCCTAGGTTCAAATCTAGCCTCAGACACTTCACAGCTGTGTGACCCTGGGCAAGTCATTTAACCCCCATTGCCTATCCTTACCACTCTTCTGCCTTGGAGCCAATACACAGTATTGACTCCAAGATGGAAGGTAAGGGTTTAAAAAAACAAACAAAAAAAAACCAATCAAACTATGTTGCTTAATATACAGGTTTTTGTAAATTTTATTATTTATGTATTGATTTATGAGTGCATTTTCATCAATTCCAATAGATTATAATCTATATAAAAACAATGACCACTATTTTTTCTTAATTACTTCACTTACTAAAGAGGAAGTTAAACATATTGAGTGTTTAATAACTACATATTTATTTGTTACATAGTTTTATTATAATAGGGCATATTAAATTTTCAAGTCAGTGTAACATAGGCAGCCTTTACTGACTTATCTTTACATCTATCTTCCAATTGAATATGCTTTCTATATTTTGTTATTTTAAAAGCCTTTTCAGGATCTCATGGATTCTGCAGTAATAAATAATTTAAATATTTGCTCATTTTAAAGAATTTTCTTAGAAATATTTTTATCAAGAATATACTATAGACCTGAAAAAAAATCAAGTTCACTCAATCATAAGTGACATTCATTTGATATATTTTTAAAAAATCAAATATGTCCTTTAATAAAGAAAAGTGATAGAGAGATCAAAGGCAATGCTGAAAATTATACATTTTTCAACATTAATAGTGGCAACATTAATCAAAACCAAGGACAATTTTTTTTTTAAAAATTGAATTGGAATTTTTATCAATTTGATTTAATATCATTGCTTTTACTGTACTATTTTTCTTCTATTAAAAGTTTCTTGAATGTCACTTTGGTGAAACCATTTGTCCCTCAAACAGAGTCTTAATAAATGTGATCTTTATTCTATGATAAAAGTCACTAAGAAAGGAGAAGAGGACAATATACACATAGTGGTATACTACTCAATTTTTCTCCAAGTGTTAAAGTAAGGTTTTAAAAATAACTTCTGAGTAAGTTGAAATTACAGAAAAATCAAATAGTTGTCTTATAGAATTATGTTGCATATTGATCATTCTTGTTCTTATTAAAACATTTGATAGTATAAAAACACTGAAAAATTGATTTAGAGTAGCAAAATCAAGTGTAAAAACATTGAACTTTTGAAATATTTTTTCATTTTTAATGTTCAAACTATGCAATTAAATGTCATAGGAGGTCATTGAGGGAAATAACTATATATGGAATAAAGCAGCCTAGATGATTTTATGACCACTAATGCCATCTGTAGCCACTGAAGCTATTATAGTCAGAGCAATCAAATTTTATATTATAGAATATAAACTGCAAGGGTCAGTTAAGATATCTCTTAAGTTTACAGCAGTGAAATTGATTCACTATTTTTCTTAACCTTTCTATTCCTCAGAAACAGAAATTTTAGTGTTGCTGGATGTGTGGTAATAGACACAAAATACAATAGATAGTTAAAAAGGAAAATGAAGATAATACTTAAACAAAAGGGTTTTTAATGTAATTAAGAACCACAAATTAAAACTGTGAATACAAATACATAATAGACAACCTTAGAAGTACTATGATAAAAATATATGTACAATGTGAATAATGGGAAAGTGAACATTAGCTATTTTTTCTTTGTCCAAACTTTGTAAACATTTTGCAATTTATTTTTAATTTCTGGCTTTTTAAATAGTTTATAAATTCTCAAATATCAGAAACAGAAATTGAATAGTGGTCAACACCTGCATCATCCCATATCTCCTTTATGCCTCTTTTAGAGACATTTGAAATGCCGTCACTTATTCTGAGCATGTATAGTCAGTTGACATTTAGATAGAAAGGAATCTCAACCTTCCATGAAAAGTTATCCTTGATTCTTCTTGATGCCACTGCTAATGCTTCAATTTTCTCAATTATCTCTAATTTACCAAATATCCATGCCTTTATTTATCTATATCTAATTGACATGTAGTTTCATTTTGTCTTCCCCAATTCAACTATGAGATCCAGAAGAACAGAGTTCATTTTTTACCTTTCTTTGTATACTCATTGATTAAGAGAATGCCTAGAGCATATGATATAAATAATATGGTTTTCTACTTTCCATTTTCAATTCTTCTTGGTTTCAGATCCACAATATGTTTTTTGGGATAAAATGGTCACTTCTAATCTCATCACACTGCTAACTTACACTCAGATATTCAACAACTTCTCATCTCCCTTTTCCTTTCACTCCCTCTGGGAGGGCTAGAAGAAAAACCAATGAACTCCTTGAAAAAGCTTTTATTCATAAAGGGCAGGAATTGATTTTCAAGCTCATGTCAATTTCCTTCTTCAGGTCTGCTTCATTGGATTGTAAGTTCCTATAAGCTATGTAATGTATTTTTTTCTGATTTATTTATATTTATAGGACTTTGCACAGTAACTAGCATATCAAGCTCCTTAAAAGCTGTTTATTGGATTAATTGAATTAATACTTCTTTATTTCCTGATTTATCTGATTACAGAGGATTTTTATTAAGTAAGCAGAGGAGGAATTCCCATCATTTTCCCCATTGAGGTGGGATAAATTTCCTGGCATATTTGTTGCAAACAACAAGAGATATTTTTCAGTGTTGATATTTCCCACCAGATGTTATTATGGAATTAATCTTTCCTTTTTTGACTTATTAGCAATACTCCTCTGGAACATTTGTACTTACTCCACTTCAACACACTGACACTGATTAACCACTTGTAAGAATATTTGGGCAGCTTGGGTACACAGTGGAAAGCTTGCTCTGGAGTCAGGGAGGCTCATCCACATGACGCAAACTCTGGCTTCAGACTCTTACTAGCTATGTGACACTGGCCAAGTCACTTAGCTCTTTTCGTCTTAGTTTCCTCATATGTAAAATGAGCTAGAGAAGGAAATGGCAAACCACTCCAGTATCTTTGTCAACATAACACTAAATGGGATCACTGAAAGTCAGACATGAGTGAAAATTCTTGAAATATAGCAAAAAATATTTACTGTTCTTGATGATATTACTATGCACCAATAATTATGTAACAGTTTTAGGACTGCAAAGTTCTGTACATATATTATTTTACTTGAATGTATAGAAATTACTTTGTGGATCAGATGCCATAATTATTTTTTAAACATTTATTAATATTCATTTTTAACATGGTTACATGATTCATGCTCCTACTTGCCCCTTTGCCCCCCGCACTCCCCCCACCCATGGCCGATGGACATTTTCACTAGTTTTATCATGTGTCCTTGATCAAGACCTATTTCCAAATTGTTGGTAGTTGCATTGGTGTGATAGTTTCGAGTCCATACCCTCAATCATGTCCACCCTGACCCATGTGTTCAAGCAGTTGTTTTTCTCATGTTTCCTCTCCTGCAGTCCTTCCTCTGAATGTGGGTAGCATTCAGAATGGGTGAAGGACTTGAATATAAAGAGGGAAACTATAAATAAGCTAAGTGAACACAGAATAGTATACTTGTCAGATCTCTGGGAAAGGAAAGACTTTAAAACCAAGCAAGAGTTAGAGAAAATTACAAAATGTAAATTAAATGGTTTTGATTATATTAAACTAAAATTTTTTTAACAAACAAAAACAATGTAGTCAAAATCAGAAGGGAAACAACAAATTGGGAAAAAATCTTTATAACGAAAAACTCTGACATGGGTCTAATTACTCAAATATACGAGGAGTTAAAGCAATTGTATAAAAAATCAAGCCATTCCCCAATTGATAAATGGGCAAGAGACATGAATAGGCAATTTTCAGGTAAAGAAATCAAAAGT
>NC_058132.1:220103223-220128265 GCF_016433145.1 Gracilinanus agilis
CTCTAGGTCTGACTCTCAATCCACTAAGCTACCACTAAGCTACCCAGCTGCCCCAGATGCCATAATTATTAATATATATATATATATATATATATATATATATATATATCACAAATGGAAAACTAAAAGCTCAAAGATTTTAATAATTTTCCCAAGATCATATAATGAACTAGTATCACATGTGGAATTTGAACTCAAAAATTCTTCTCACTTTAGGCATTTGCTACTCTATTTTGCTGCAGGATCTCAATATAAGTTTGGTTGTGCCCTAGTTTTAGTTCAGGACCTCCTTTTGTTATGGTGCATAGACTTTCCCTCAGTGTTGGAATATTTTGTGAATGATGTGTTCCTCATCTAACACAATCCCTAGTGTTCTAGGTCTTAACTATCTTTCTCCCTATGTGAACTAGACTGTAAAAATGACTCACTGTGACTTTTTTCCTAGATATTTCCATTATTATTCAGTCTAGTGTAACTTGTAAATATTTTGGGGGGTATTTTGTGCAGTGGATTTCAGCTGCACTGCTTCCTAGAACTCTATCATACCACTGTCTTACCTCCTTCTCATGTCCTATGTTTCACCTAAATAATAAAATTATTTAGCCAGTGCTTTAAAATGCTTCTCCCTTGGTGGGTGGATTTATTCTTCATGAGATTGACTAAATTTTAGATATTGAGTTTCCTATAACTAAATTTATACTTGACTGACATTGAGTTCCATTTGAGTGACTTGTGATATTACTAAGACCTGGTCATTGACTATAAAGGAAAGTATAGACATTGAGACACTGTCTATTAAATATTATGTGCCTCAATTTTGTTATTAAAATGATGTGCAGAATGATTCAAGAAAAATACCTGAGAAGACTTATATGAATTCATGCAAATTGAAATGAGTATAATCAGGAGAACAAGACAAGGTCACAGCAATATTGGAAACATGATCAAGTATAAAAACTTAGGTCTCTAATCAAGAAAACGATCTAAGACAATTCCAAAAGACTCATGATGAAAAATGGTATCAATCTTCAGAGGAAAAACTAATGAACTCTGAATGCAGACTGAAGATGTATTTTTAAACTTTGGGTTATTTATTTTTATTTTTTCTATGTTTTCATTTACAACATGAGTATATGGAAATATGTTTTGCATGGCTTTATATGTATAATCCATATCAAATTGCTTTCCTATTCAAGGAAAAAAGCTGAGGGAAAAGTTGAAACATAAAAATTCAAAAATGTTTGTTAAATAGTTTTACATATAGGTGGGAAATATAAATACGAATTTTTTTAAATGTGCCTCCACTCAGATTTTTACATGATTCTCAGTCAATGCTTCACTCACTTTGACAATGTTAAACTTGCCTACTACATTCTGTTCATTTGCTACAGACTATAACTAAAATTTAACTAATACTTCTCAATTTTCTATTTACATAACTTGTTATGTCTCACATTGTCCTTCAACTCAAACCTTACATATATTACCAGAACTTTGAGTTTGACTATTCTCTGGCAATTTAATCCCTTTCTAACTGAATTATAGTGATTATAACTTCCCTCTTTTAAATAAAATGCCATGGTTCCTTCCATAATTTGTGAACTTTCCACTACTCAGAATATTATAATACAAGTAAGAGTCCTTAATATGGTATTCAATAGGTTTGTGCATATATATATTCTTAGGGGTTAGGGGAAATGGAATGCTAAGATCATCTAAATTAATGATGATTTATAGTTTCAAGCATCATGGAAATGACCTTCCAAGAACTCTATTTTGTGATATACTATATTGTTAAAAATATACAATGTTGTTAAAAATACTTTTTTGCCATAATGGGAAGCAAGATAAAATTCCTATGACAATCAGTTGATCAGCAGAATTATGAATTATTGTGAATATATATATGTGTGTGTATATATATACATATATATATATACATAGATGTGTGTGTTTGTTTCTTTGTGTTTGTATGTGTGAGAGCATTTGTTTCCTGTCTTAGAGAATAATAAAGTGCAGCAATATGTGATTGTATATATATAGACATTTATGTAAATGTATGTATCTTATATTAACATGACTTTGGACATAGACTACCATATTGACATGTATTCAGTGGACCTGATAGTAAATATGGATAAATTTTTATCATTAATTTTAATAAGTTGAAATAAAATGAGACGTTATAGCAATGAAACAAAGTAAAGGTAAAGCTGGCCTCGGAGTAAGGACAACATGCATTTAAATCCTAATGTTGACAGATTCTGCCCACATGAATCAAGGCAGACTGTTTACTCTCTCATTCTCTAGATAATTTTTGTTGACTTCATACTGCAGATTGATTGCAAAATCACATGTGGGAGTTCTCTATCATGAAGGACTTATAGGACCAAATGGGAAAAAAAGACAAGATAGTCTGGTCCAAGATATTCGAATGTTAGGAGGAAAAGATCAATGAAAGCCAGACTCATAGTTGTGAATAGAAAATCTACTTTATAACTTAGGGCTCATAACAGGTAAAAGCAGTCTTTCAGTCCATTACAGTTCATGGAAATGTAAAACATGAGTCAGGACAAAACAAAAGATACTTTTGTGGAACAAGTGAGCTTATTAATAGGATCAGTATTGAAAAGGTATCTGTCTAATAAAAATACTAATAGAGTCTGGGTTCTCAGCCAGACAACTATTAGCCATAGGGCAGTTTGTGGTTTTCCAAAGGAGGACAAATGCTTTTCTGAGCTACCATTTTGTCATTGGCCTTAAATTGATGGATTCTATCTTTTGTATGTGCTTTCATAAGTATTGAACAAGGAAAGCATAGAATTTGCTCCACAGAATGCTCCAAAAGTTAGTGTTGTTTAAAGACATTAAATCTTTATCTGATTCTTTTCATTGAAATGGAAATTTATTCTACGACCATTATTCAGGTTTTAAAAAAAGGGGCAAATACAGTACTCACCATGAAAATATATATTTATACTTCAAAGAAAATATAAATAAGTATCTAAAACATAAGAAAATAGAAGCAATTTAATGACCAAATTAAAGCAGAATCCATTGCAAGGTGTTTTTATTTTTGTTAGTGGAGGTTGTTATTTAACACAAAACAAATGGATCACCCACAAAGCTCAAAAAATAAATCATCTAAGACATATCAAGTGAAATTTTTATGTGGATAAATGAAACATTAGAGATTTTATAGGGTGCCTAGCAAAAAAGCTAGAACATACCTGTCAGACACTTCATGGACTGAATTTGAGGAAGGTGATGAATAGATTTCCAGAAATCATTAAGCAAGATCATGATGGATAGATGTGTTTCCTAAGTTTGAGCCCACCTGTCCCTTCATTCTATTTGCATTACCATAAAATATATTAATGTATTTGAGGGATTTTTTAAGTTCTTTTTACTATACCACTTTTGCACATACTTTTTTTGCAAAAAAAGTAATTAATCTTTCATAATATGTCAAACATAGAATTATGCATAGCAGGATAACACATGTACAATTAATATATTCATTGTTGTCTTAGAAAATAGGGGGAGCAAACATGGAATGAAATATTTAGAAAATTATTATGAAAATTGTATCTACATGTCATCTGGAAAAAATTATAAAAAGTTTAAAACTGATAAAGTGTGGTTGACTAATTAATGTCAACTCATTAATGTCAATAATCATTACCAGGATAATTATATGAGCACTCTCCTCCTTATGAATTAAGACATCTAATAGGGACCAGTGTAAAAATGGGCCTGTTAGCAATGGTATCTGAGCAGGCTCCAAGACCCAAGCTGCAAAACCTACTAAGGAGGAGGGGAATGAGTGGATAGAATTCTTTCTCCTCCCCCTCCTTTTGGCAGTTGCAGCTTCTGGTAACTGTTATAAACAGAATACTTTTTCTGTCCAGAAATGGAGGCTATTTAACTTAGCTATTACAGGGCTAAATTGGCTGGCAAAAAGAGAATAATCCCACAGAAATTGGCAACTTCCACAGTTGGAGGCTTATTCCTTAAGCCCAAGATAGGTAAAGTGCACAGGATATCTTTAAGCAACTTTCCTGATCACTGAAACACACTGCTCTCAGGATCTGTCAGGATGGAGATTTGCCTTAGGTAATGTGTGGATTAGGCTTATATGGCCTGAAAATATAACACCTCACACCTCACACTCTTAATAAGAAACAGGATTCAATAATTTAGGGAAATAGAGAAGGAGGGAAGATGCTAGGATTGAGGGTGGGGTAAAAACTATCAAATATATTCAAGATGCTATCAGAATAGCAATGCCCCCCCCCAAGAGGGTAATGTCTTTGAATAAAACTATTTCTTCCTCACTCCCTCAGAATCTAAACTTTCTCTTAAATCTAATATTAACAAGCCCAAAATGGTAAAGATGGTTTTGATTGTAAATTGGCTGAGAAACTGCTTACGAGGTATTGTCACAGTGCTCACAGCCTGGTTAGAGTCAGTAAGGAGCATTCAACAAAGAAACACTCTGCTCACTGGCCTAGAGATAAACTAAGATACTGAAGAAGTACATCCTACCCCTTTCCAGCCTCATAGCTCCCTCTCTTCCCTAAAGAGTGAGTTTCTAATTCAAAGGTTCCAAGTTTGTGTCCCAGAAGAGTCTCTATGGACCAAAAACACATTGCCAATTTTGAAGAATTTCCTTTAATGCAGAGAAATACCTCTCCTGAATCTAACTTTGTACAAATCAAGCAAAGCATATTCAGTGAAGAGAAGGACACTCTACCTTATTCATAGTCTGGGAAAAACTGAGATACTCCTTGACACTAAAAGGCCCCTGAATGGTCCAAGGATGCCAATTAAGGCACAGGCAGTATAAAAAGCCACATGTGGAGGAGACTTACCATCATTAAACTCACAGAATCCTATCCTGAGCCAGCACAGACAGAAATCCTAGAACAAGTTCAGTGGGATTTGGTGGACATTGAGATAGACTCACCTTTGGTACTTATTGATCAGACAGCTAAAGACAGGGAACCTTTGGTTATGGTGATGATACAGAATCAAATCTATCCTGCTCTTATTGACACTGGAGCAACCCGGTCTGTGTTAACATCTCCACCAGAAATTTGTACACTAATTGGATCTGTGATAGTAAAAGGAGCCACTGAGCGAATGGAGTTGGTGCCCAAGCTAAGATCTAAGATGGTGAAGATAGGCCAGATGACTTTAGATCATTCATTTTTGTTGATACCCAGATGCCTATCCAACCTTTTGGGGAGGGATGTACTCTGTAAATTAGGTTCCACTATCCAGTGTGATAAGTCAGGCCAAATATTCCTGCACTTACCCAAACAGTCACTCAAGCACCATCCCTTGCTATTCCTAGGGCAAGTGGAGGGTGATGAGGAGGAACAACATACAGGGATTATCTTTGAAACACCGAAAGATATCCCAGAGGCAGTTTGGGCTAAGCATTTAACTGATGTGGGAATTTTAAAATCTGCCACACTTTTAAAGATTGAGGTGAAAGAGGGAACTCCACCTAGGATCCCTCAGTACAGGTTGAGCAAAGAAGCCATTGAGGGTATCCAACGTCTCCCTGAACAAGGCATTTTGATCTATACTCTATCCTAGGACAACACACCTATTATGCCCATTAAAAAGCCAAAGAAAGATCCAAATGGCAAAACATAATGGCGTTTTGTGCAGGATCTGAAAGCAGTAAACACCTTTTTTAAGAAGGGACATGCAGTGTTACCTAACCCAGCAAATATCATCGCTGAAATTCCAAGCAGTGCAGCCTGGTTCACGATCATGGACCTGTGCTGTGTGCATTTTATCGTACCCCTGCATGAGTCCAGTCAGAAGATTTTTGCATTTTCCTGGGAGGGTAAACAAATCTGCTGGACCCGAATTCCACAAGGATTTTCAGAAAGTGCAAATATCTTTTGCCAGATCCTGCAAAGAGATCTTGAATCAATCATATTCACTGAGAGTAAACTAGTGCATTATGTTGATGACCTTTTGCTAATGTCACCAAATGCTTGAATATGTCGAAGAGACAGCAAATATCTATTACAAGAGATATGCAAAAGAGGACACAAAATCTCCAGGGCTAAGCTACAGTGGGTTTTGCCAAAAGTAGAGTACCTTGGCTTTGTCTTGGAAAAGGGTATAAGACGAATTTTCCAAAAAACAATTGCACATATACAGAAGGTGTGCATGCCTAAGACTAAGAAGTATCTCCATGCAATTTTAGAAATCACGGGTTACTGTAGGCAGTGGATACCTGGTTATAATCTGATCTCAAAACTTCTGACAGACTTGACCAGGAACACTGTCTCAGAACCTTTAAAACTGACATGGGAGCACAAGCATGCAATAGAAAAACTGAAAACACCTGTGTTTTCAAGCTCTGCACTGGGTGGCCCTGACCATGCAAAACTATTTCACGTGTTTGTGCATGAGGACAAGGGAATAGCCAGTGCTGTATTAGTGCAGACTCTTGGGGACCATTTTAAATGCATAGCCTATTGTAGCTCACAGCTAGATGTTGTGGCTAGGGGGATGCCACCATGTATGAGAGTAATTGCAGCTGCTGCCCTAATGGTTAAGAAATCTTCAAATCTGGTTTTGGGATGCAGTATCATGCTGTACTCACCTCATCAAATAGATACTATCTGGAAAAACAGCAACCTGCAAGTGTTTACATCCCAGCACTTATCCCAATATCAAATTGTGTTGTTGGGCAATGAGAACCTAACTTTCCGTTGTTGTAAAGAGCTCAACCAAGCCACACTAATGCCATACTTGCCATTAGAAGGGGAACCCATCCATAGCTGTGCAGATACCTTGGAAATAGTTTAGAAAATTAGAGATGACCTGAAAAATATCCCTTTGTTCTCTCCAGACCTGACACTGTTCACCAATGGTTCTGCTTTTGTGTTAGATGGGGAGCGGTATACTGGTGCAACTATTGTGACTCAAGATGAGATTTTATGGTATGTAGCACTACCAAAGTCCATGAGTGCTCAAGGTGCTGATATCCTGAGTCTCATCAGAGCTCTAGAAATTGGCCAGGGCAGAAGGATAAATGGGTATACCAACAGCAAATACGCATTCAATGTAGTCCATTGTACTGGCCATATCTGGAGATATCAGGGATTTATAACTGCTGGTTAGAAGGAAATAGCCTATGGGAGCTTTATAAAACAACTCCTGGAAGCTGTCCCAATGTCCAAAGAAGTGGCAGTGATGCATGGTCAATCACATCAAAAGCGTGAAGATGGAGTCTCAATAGGAAACAGAAGGGCAGATATAACAGCTATATGGTGCCCAATTTGGTCCCATCCATGTGCTGAACTTCTCCTTGGTGGATGAAGCAGATCTCAAACAGGCATACTCCTCAAGGGAAGTGAAGCACTGGATAGAAAATCTAGGGGCCAAATTAGTGAGAGGTGTATGATTTTCTAGTGCAGACAAAACCATTCTTGCAAGATCTCTAAATAATACCCTATGCAATGTATTCCATGCCAATGGCCATTATGGGACCCAATCCCTTGTGGATGGCATTTGAAGATACTGGAAGGCTCCTGGCACATCTACATGTGCAATTAGAACATGCCAGAAATGCAAGGTTTCCTTGTGTAAAAGTGAAAATTGGGAAAAGCCATCTAGAAGTGTATCTTAGAAGAAAATGTATGTTTTGTAATCTATAATGTAAAGTTTAAATTCTTTTGAGAATAATTTCAGGATAAGGATCCTACCATCTCCCCAGAATCCAGACGATGAACTTGTTTTGGTGAAGACACCATGAAGATGTCTGAAAAGCCTTCACTGTACCATGAAGACCAAATTTTGAACTTTGGGGTGCAGTTGATTGAACTATGGGGAGTTGAAATTGAATTGTATGTATTGTTTTAATTGTACACTGTTATGCCAGTGGGGGACAGCCCCCAAATTGGTTTTTTGTCAATGCGGCTAATTTAACCATTTGTTCACCTATTTCTTTTATCCCCAAATTCCTGAAAAATTTAGAAGTTGTTATTTTTACAGGTCCAGCGAAGAAAAAAGTACTAACCTTTTTTTTTTTTGCCTGACCTCACGGGGAATTGTAAAAGTGAAAATTGGGAAAAGCCATCTAGAAGTGTATATATTTCTATGGACATGGGAAATGTATCAAAACTATATTTCCCGTGATCCAGCTGTTTCCATTTCCGGGTCTTTGGGGCATGGGGAGGTCTACGTCGACGCAGAGAGGGCTTAAATCTCCTGGGTTAGGAGGGAGTGGTCTCTTTTGCAAGTAGGCTCTTGGCGAGGAGACAGTAATGGAGGCGGCAGTTTTGAATGCTTACAAGTGCGTGGTCTAATGATTTTATCTATCAGCATGGCTTTAATTAAAATACTAATTTATATTATTATATCAGCCTTTATCATTTTTCATATTTATCACTTGCAGTACAATCAGGGCATGACCAGAATTAAAGGACCAAGGGGCAGACAATTGGCATATACACCATTTGAGTGCTTGCAGATTGGTTATATATCAATTCCCAGTTGTCAAGGATACAAATATGCCCTAGTCATCATTGACAGGTTGACTCGATGGCCAGAAATGTTCCCTGTGAAGAAAAAGAAATCAGCCTTCATGGTAAAGACACTTCTGAGAGAGATAGTCCCGAGATTTTCTGTACCAGCTAGAATTGATTTGGATCATGGATCATACTTTTCTCAAAACCTCTTGCATGAGATTCATAAGACCTTGGGGATACAGAAAAGCTTACATTTGGTCTATCACCCCTCATTGTCCAGGCAATTTGAGGTGTCCAATAAGAAAATTAAAAATCTGATTGGAAAAGTGTGTTCTAAAAGCCATCTGAAATGGGTACAAGCACTCCCCATTGTTCTCTTATTTAAGAAGTCAACTCTGTAGTGACACAAGATTGTCCCCATATGAATTGTTGTGTAGCCACACTCCATGGCATAATTCATCCCAGAAATCAGCTCTCTTGTCACACCTTGGAGGTGAATGTCAGCAATATAGATATATAAAAGCTTTAAAGAAAAGACTGGATGAATTGAACAAACTTGGGTTGTTAACCCAGAGAGTTTCTTTAGACTTTAGCTTACATCAGCTTAAACCGGGAGATATGGTCTACATAAGGAACTTTGCAAGGAAATCTGTTCTAGACCCTAAATGGGTAGGATATTACCAAATACTATTAACTAGCCCAACATGTGTGAAAGTTGAGAACAGAGACCCGTGGTTCCATATCACATATTTAAAGCCTGTAAAAGAACATTCTATACATGAAGAACACCGTGATACACCAACTGACTTAGAGCAAAATCAAACGAATGCATGAACAGATCCACAGCATACCCAGTGTACTGTTGAAGAAAATTGAACTCTTGAAATTCTAAAAAACAAAAGAAAACAAAACAAAAAACAAAAAATACTGCAAATTTTTTGCAACACAAAAGTAACACAAAATTAACACAATTATATCACAACAACTATTGCTCCTGATTAAGAAGGTGACAAGCCACCCACCCGGCAAGACAATAGACATCAGAAAAGTATGCATGTAGTACAAAGAAGAAACGAAGAACACAGAAACTACAAGCTGCAGAAATTCACAGCATAGGTGGCACGAAGGAATGGACAATCACAATGGTTTTGTAATTTTTATTAGGTACTGTGCAGGAAGAGGACTGGAAGGAAGAAATACATAAGGCTACAATATCATGTCATAAACACACATTACACAAATGAGACATCACATGGTAGCTTGCATGCGACACTACAGATACTAGACAAGAAGAATTGTGGTTCTCCAGTGTGCCCAGAAGACCTGTGCAGTAAGGAGTAAGTATGTGCATGCATCAGCACTCATTAGTTCATGGACATAGCACAAAACTGATTGTTCACCTTTTGACAGAGACCTCATGTAGATAAATGAGAGTCTCTAGTATGTATATATGTATTACATGTAAATATTACATGTGAATATCTGTATATAATGGAAGGGTATCCTAGGATCTCTAGCATATCAAAAGATCCATTGTTTGTTTGTTGATTTGATAGACATCAAGATAACTTCCACCTGTATATAGGTATTGTGTATAGCCTGTATTATAATTACTAACTGTTATGTTTATAATAACAGAAATATTAGGGAAGCTGATAGTTTGGCCCAAGCCCGATGTCTGCAAGACACTCTCCTCCCTCACTGTCAGGCTTGAGTGAGTAGGGAGGGGTTAGGTACTCCTTTTTCTCAATCCCCTCCCCCCAAGCAGTCAGTTTCAGTTGATGAAGACAGAGACAGGGCTGAGGATCTTCAGGCAAGATCCAACAGAGGCTAATCTTTAATTATGTTCCTTTTCTTTAACTTATATTCCCCACAGGTCTGATTGAGGACCGAGTAATAGCTAGTTATGCTAATGTTGAGGACTGAGATGGGACTTGTCTTCTTAGGCTGGCAACTGATAAGAATCAAGCTTAATGGCAACTGTGAGCAGTGAGTATCATCAAATAATTCCCAGGCACAGGTATTGAAGATAAAGCTTATATTGATAAAGAAAGAAAGGGGAATGCAAGAGGGGGTAATTGGGATTTGGATAAAAAATGGGAAGCCCTGGACTGTCAGGTTGAAGCTTCCCCTCCCCCCCCAGGGGAGAGTGGCAGACCTTAGCTAACTTGCTCTCTAGGCTAATAGTAATTATTCATAATGTCTATATAACTAAATAATTACTATATTGATACTGGAAAGGTTTAATCCTACTAGACAGGCTAACTCCTGAGTAGAAACCACCTTGGCTTTTGCCACTATGGCCTCTCAGGTGAACCTCCAAATCAGGAGCAGCAAGAAGAAAGATCTGCTCACCTCAACTCCCAGATAACAATTGTTTAACTACCTCTCAATTGTCCCCTCACCCAAAGTTCTCCGGGATGGGGGTCTCCTGGAATTCTAGGTGAGGCTTGACCCTGTATTTTGCAGGAATTCCATCCTGCCATCTTCTACATTACACTAACACATAGTACAGAGTTACTAACAACTTAGGGAAAGGTAGCTTTAGGGACCCTTTGAAATACAGAGTTAGTTAGGGAGAATCATTATAGTGTATGAAGATAAGTAATGTATATAGCTTTGTACATAGTTATAACTAACTATGTACTAATACTTTAGTACTAATAATTTAGAACTTAGAAGTATTAATATCATTAACATAACTTGAGTAAGGTATTAACATGAAGACTTAGAATTAAATGTTTCAGGTTTCTGTATAGATGGTTCTATAACACTTTGCTTATAGAGTTTTACCATGTTCCTTTTGTTATGAATTAGGAGCAAGTTGAAAAACAATTTAGTCTTTTGCAATTTTGCATTTGAATCTGTTTCAAAGATATTTCATTGCATGCTTTAGGGATGGTGATTGCAAACTGCAATTGTTGCAGATTTGGTTTTATGGTTGTGTTACTATGTTTGTTATGTTATTATGCTTGTACTTTATAAGAAAACCCTTTCCATCCCTGGTTTACCTTCCTTTTTCCTCCTTAGATAGGGGTAGATAGTTAAAATAAGCCATAGCAATAGCAAGAATAGGATTAAGGATTAAGGTATTAAGAATAAGAAATTGCTTAGGAGGTTGCTTAGTTATAGCATAGAGAGGGGTAAACTGTGCTGAAATATCTTAAGACTGCAGAATTTTCAGTGGAAATTCCACCAGAAAAGGGAGAATACAGCAACATGGAAAATTACAGGGTAGAATTCCTGCAAGATACAGGGTCAAGCCTCACTCAGAATTCCAGGGGACCCCTCCTGAAGAACTCTGGGTGAGGGAACAGTTTGGAAGCAGTTAAATAGTTAATTCCTGGGAGTTGAAGAGAGCAGGTCAATCTGCTTGCTGTTCCTGGTTTTGAGGATTGCTTTGGAGGTTATCTGGGGCAAGAACCATCTTAGTTCAGCTCAGTGGTTTGCTTGTTTACCTGAATTAGATCTTTGAGCAACAGCACAATTGTTATTTAGATTTTATTTTTTTTATTTTTATTAGTTTTTTTTATTTTTAGAAAAATTTTCCATTGTTACATAATTCATATTTTTACTTTCCCCTTCATCCCCTCAAACTCACCCTCACCATAGATAACTCGCATTTCCACTGGTTTTAACAAGTGTCATCAATCAAGACTTATTTTCATATTGTTCATAGTTCCATTGGTTTGGTCCTTTCAGGTCTACATCCCAAATTGTGCCCACATCAACTCAAGTGTTCAAGCAGTTGTTTTTCTTCTGTGTTTCCTCATCTGTAGTTCTTCCTTTAAACATAGGTAGCATTCTTTTCCATAAATCCCTCAGAATTGTCCTGGGTCATTGCAGTGCTGCTACTACAGAAGTCCATTACATTCAATTTTTCCACAGTGAATTGGTCTCTGTGTATAATGTTCTTCTAGCTCTGCTCCTTTCACTCTGCATCAATTCCTGGAGATTTTTCCAGTTCACATGGAATTCCTCCAGTTTATTATTCATTTGAGCACAATAGTATTCCATCACCAACATATACCAAATTTGAACCTAGGACCTCCCATCTGTCATCTGAACTCTCAATCCCCTGAGCTACTCAGCTACCCCCTAGATCAGGTGTGAAACAAAGATGACCATAATCACCTCTATTATTTAACATCATACTAGATACACTAGCCTTTTCCCAATTGATAAATGGGTAAGGGACATGAATAGGCAATAGCTCAGGGGATTGAGAGTTCAGATGACAGATGGGAGGTCCTAGGTTCAAATTTGGCCTCAGACACTTCCCAGCTGTGTGATCCTGAGCAAGTCACTTGACCCCCCATTGCCCACTCTTACCATTCTTCCACCTATTAGCCAATACACAGAAGTTAAGGGTTTAAAAAAAGGCTTCTAATTTATCCCCATTGCAGATGATACTTGTTAATGGTTTAAGATATATACTGTTTATTATTATTAGGAAAGGACCTTCTATTCCTGTACTTTCTAGTGTTTTCAGTAGAAATGCGTGTTGTATTTTGTCAAAGGCTTTTTCAGCATCTATTGAGATAATCATGTGGTTTTTGTTGGTTTCCTTGTTGATATAGTCAATTACTTGGATGGTTTTCCTAATGTTGAACCATTCTTCCATTCCTGGTATAAATCCCACCTGATCATGACAGATAACTCTCTTGATCACTTGGTGAAGTCTTCTTGCTAGCATTCTATTTAAGAGTTTCACATATATGTTCATTAAGGGGATTGGTCTATAATTTTCTTTCTCTGTTTTTGATCTACCTGGCTTTGTAATCAGTACCATATTAGTGTCATATAAGGAATTTGGTAAGACTCATTCATTACTTATTGTATCAAATAATTTGTATAGTATTGGGATTAGTTGCTCTTTGAATGTTTGATAGAATTCACTTGTGAATCCATCTGGTCCTGGTGATTTTTTCTTAGGGAGTTCTTTGATGGCTTGTTCAATTTCTTTTTCTGATATTGGATTATTTGCGTATTCTGTTTCTTCTGCTGTTAATCTAGGCAATTTATATTTTTGTAAATATTCATCCATATCACCTAAATTGCTATATTCATTGCCATATAATTGGGCAAAATTGTAATGATTGCCTTAATTTCCTCTTCATTAGAGGTGAGGTCTCCCTTTTCATCTTTGATACTGTTAATTTGGTTTTCTTCTTTCATTTTTTATTAGATTGACAAGTACTTTGTCTATTTTATCTGTTTTTAGAAAATACCAGCTTCTAGTTTTATTTATTAATTCAATAGTTTTTTTACTTTCGATTTTTATAAATTTCTCCATTGATTTTTAGTATTTCTAATTTAGTTTTCATCTGAGGATTTTTAATTTATTCATTTTCTAGTTTTTAAGTTGGATGCCCAATTCAGTAACCTCTGCCTTCCCCATTTTGTTAATATATGCACTCAGTGATATCAATTTTGCCCTTAGAACTGCTTTGACTGCATCCCATAAGTTTGGGTAAGATGTCTCATCATCATTCTCTTCAATGAAATTGTTGATTGTTTCTCTGATTGTTCTTTCACTAAATTATTTTGGATAATCATATTATTTAATTTGCAATTAGTTTTTGGTTTGCCTCTCCATTTATTCTTACTAATAACTATTTTTATTACATTATGATCTGAGCAGGTTACATTTATTATTTCTGCTTTTTTGCATTTGTTTGCCATGCTTCTGTGCCCTATTACATGTTCTATCTTTGTCAATATTCCATGAGTTGCTGAAAAGAAGGCATATTCTTTTTTGTCCCTTCTTTTTAAAATACTTAAAAGATTAAGACCAATGGGCCATAATAGAATCATCTGCCCAAAAAAATTCACTACCTATCTAAACTGACAACAATTCCCATCTATCAAAATGTAAGACATGAGGTAGACATTTGAAAAGCAAAACGATCTTTCCAAATTTAGAGTTAAAACTTTTAATGAAGTTTTGACATGAAAATCACTTATTAAAAGCAAAAGAGTTTTCCTTTCATTTTATTTTTAATTTACATTTTTTAAGAATTTAAATTTAATAACTTAAATTTAATACAGCCAATTTAAGAATTTAAAATTTAATTTAAGAATTTAAAACAGCCAATGCAAAGTAATTGCTAAAATAATGTAAGTAACCTGAGAGTATTGCATTGGCTAAATGACTCATGATTCCTAAAGAGTGTATTCTAGAAACAGGTGGCAAAGACATTAGCATCAGTGGAGATCATTAAAAAGGGGAGAAGGTGGCATCAAGTGACATAGCAATAAAAATAGCAAGCTTGGATTTGGGAGGATAGTTCAAATCAGGCCTCAGACACCCCTAGATGTGTGACTTGGGAAAGAACTTGAATTGTATTTGTCTCTTCCTTGATTTTCTTTCTCAGTTATAACAAAGACACAAAATAAGGTGCTTTTTTTAATGGAGTAGAAATGAAAGTGAATAATTTCAAGGGAAAACTAATATTGTTCATAAACAAAAAATATTCTGTAGTTCTTAGGGTTATAGTTTGAGTTGTTGAAGAAGTAATCCCTTTCAAATTACTACAGAAATAAATAATTGAACACCAGAAAGAGTAGTAAAAAGACAATTCTTAGAGTTGATCAGTGATATTTAAATTATCAGATATAAGAAAAATTATAAAAAGCAGTATGGACATATAGCACAAACCAACATCTCATACCATTTATCAAGAAAAAGTCAAAATGGAATATTATTTAGAAATAAAGGGGAATGCTATGAAAAAATAAGGGAAGCAAAAAAGATTTTTATAAAATCTATGAATAGATGGATTCAAGATGGCACAGTAATCCAGAGCAGTTCTGTGCCACCAGGAGAATTGTCTCCAATCAAGACTAAAACATCACCACAAAAGAATAAAGGAGTGAAAAAACCAATAAGGAGACAGAGTGAAACAACTTTCAAGGAAAGAAAAACTCAAATGGTAGACAGAGAACATTGAGGCACTGGGATGAGAAAAGAGCAGAACCAGCAAGAGGCTATGGCAAGGAGGGAAGAGCAAGCCAAGAGCAAGCCACACACCTGTGCCCCATATCTTCTGTCCCAAGTCCAGAAGCTAAGCCCAAGGAAACATTCAAACACTGAGATCTTGCCTGGTCAAATAGTGGTACAAGTCAACCCATATACATTGAAATTATAACCTGGTGGAGAAGTTTGGAGCCCAGCCCAGGACAGGTAAGGCTGAAGTGGGATGATCCATGTGGGCCCAGAGCACAGTCAGGAATCCAAGTCTAGGCTTGAGATAAGGAAATTGTACACAATTTGGGGTGTCTGATAGTACTAAGTACTAAATACTGATCTTTTTGCATGATTGGATCAAGTACACAATAAGACCAAAAACTTGAGCCTAAGCCTGGGATTGGAATTTGATTAGCCCCTGACTTATTCAAGTTTTGAGTAAGATAAAAAGCTTACATCTAAGCAATTCTAAGATTACATCTAAGCGAAATCTTTAAGCTATCAGCATGTCAAGGATCAATTGAATCAGCAGGAGGAGGGGACGCTCAGAGCTCTTAGCCTTGAGATCATCGCATCATTCCCCAAGCCTAGCTATAATTAGATAGAAAAAAATGTGTATGCATCAAAAATAAAAACAAAAACTCCTAACACTAAAGAAATTTTATGGAGATGAAGAGCAAGGTATAGACATATAAGGGGACAATGAAAACAAAGTAAACACACACAAAGCCGAAAAGAAAAAATATAGATTCTACACAGATTCTGGAAAATCTCAAAAAAGACTTCATAAATCAATTAAGAGAGGCAGAGGAAAAGTGAGAAAGAGAAATGAAAGTGATATAAGCAGAAAGGAAAGTGATGCAAGAAGAAATGGGCCAATTGAAAGAGGAAAACCCCAAACTGACAGAGGACAATCAGGCTTTATGAATCAGGATTAACCATTTAGAAACTAATGATTTCATGTGAATCCACGAAACAATAAAGCAGAATCAAAGGAATGAAAAAAAAAACCAGAGGAAAACATGAAATATCTTATTGAAAAAAACTAACCTAGAAAATAGATATAGGAGAGACCATTTGAGAATTATTGAACTACTTGAAAGAAAAAACCTTAAACACCATACTACAAGAAATTATCAAAGAAAACTCCCAAGAGGTCTTTGAACAAGAAAATTAAATTGAAATTAAAAGAATTCACAGATTACCTCCAAAAAAATGCTCAAATGAATTCTAGGAATGTAATAGCTAAATTAAAAAGCCACCAAGCTAAGGAGAAAATTCTTCAAGCAGCCAGGAAGAAAGTATTCAAATACAAAAGAGCTACAATCAGGATCACATAGGACATAGGAGCTTCTACATTAAAGAATCAAAAGGCGTGGGATATGATATTCAGGAAGGCAAAAGATTTGGGTTGACAACCCAGAGTCACCTGTCCAGCAAAAGTGTGTACATGCTTTCAATGAGAAAATGGAAATTCAATAAGATAGAAGGTTTCCAAGTATTCCTGATAAATAAGTCAGACCAAAGCATTTGAAGTTCAAACACAAGACATAAGGGAAGCCCAAATAGGTAAATAAGAAAGAGAAAATTGAAGGGACTCATTAAAGACAAAATAATTTTATGTCTACATGGAACCTGTAATTCTCAAAAATTGCTCTTAGAAGTAGAGAAGATTGAAGGAATTTACCCAGAAAGAGGGTAGGGAAGTATACAGATTATGATGATCTGATAATATATGATGATATGATGTGTCTGTAATTGTGATGATATGAAACTATTTTTATATGTGATATGTATACATATTGTTGCCTCCTATGTATATCTAATTTTAAAATTATTATTGATGTATTAATATTGTAACCTATGTGCTCATGTACCAGACTCATGGTCATATCATTTCTTGATCATTGTATTTAATTGATAATCTATTAATTCTGACCGCTCTCCAAACCTATGCCCAAAGGTCAGGAGAATTCCTGGGCAGGACATTAGCTGCCACAGGGTTATAGCTCCTGCCTTGACAGACCAGATTCCCTACCAGGTCACATGTTTGATCAACCTCCTTTTTTATTTTGTGGTTGTCCATTGAGCCAATGTCAAATCATATGCCATGTCACATGATCAGTAACTACCTCGCATTCCCTATTCCTTGGTTCTCCAATAAAAGATTGGGGACACAAATCTCTCTCTCTCTCTCTCTCTCTCTCTCTCTCTCTCTCTCTCTCTCTCTCTCTCTCTCTCTCTCTCTCTCTCTTTCACCAGAGGAGCACACACACACTGGATCCCATGTTCTTGAAGCCTTTGGCTCTGAGTCTTTCTTCCTTTATTGTGTTACCTTTCTCTTTCTATCCCCTTCATCCATTTTTCCTCAGTTTCTAACTTTCCTTCTCAGGTGTCCACCCAAGAATATATTAATTTATGGCTCCAGGCAGTCACACGTATGAATGATATATAAAAATAATCAAGGGGGAGAGAGTGGGTTACAATGGGAGAAAAGGGAAGGGAGATATAGAATGGGGTAAATTATATAACATAAAGAAGCATAAAAAACCATTATAGAGAGGTGAGGATAAGGGTGGTAATGACCAATGTTTCAACTTTGTTCTCATTGTAACTGGCTCAGAGAGGGAAAAACAAATATATTCAGTCAGGTATAGAATTTAATCTTACCCTACAGAGAAGTAGAAGGGGAATAAGATGAAGGAAGAGGGAGGTAATTGAAGGGAAGTGAAAGTGGAGGGGATGACAAAAAGCAAAATACTGGTGAAGAGGAACAGAGTGAAAGGGAATAGAGCAGGGCCTAAAGGGGATAATATGATGGTGGGCAATATATAGTTAGTAACCATAATGCTGAATGTAAATGAGATACACTCACCCATAAAATGGAAGCACATAGCAGAGTTGATTAAAAACCAGAATCCTACTATATATTGTCTATAAGAAACACATTTGATTTAGGGTGACACACACAGACTAAACATAAGAGAAGAATTTATGTCTAAACTAGACACAGAGAAAATCAGAAGATGTAAAATAGTTAACTGACTACTTTAAATTAAAAAGGTTTTGCATATGCAAAATAATTTGAACCAAAAAGGGAATTTAAAAAATCTGGGGAAATTTTTTTCTAGCAATTTTATTTAGCAAAACGAACATTTTTGAAATACATAGAGAACTATATCAAATTTCTAACTATAAAAAATATACACTATTAACAAATGGTCCATCAATATGAATATGAATTTCCCAGATGAGAAAATTTAAACAACCATTAATAATGCTTTTAAACATTCTACAAATCACCATTAATTGGAAAAATGCAAATTAAGACAACACTCGGGTACCATCTCACACTGATCAGACTGACTAATAGGACAAAAATTGACTTTGAGAAATGCTGGAGGAGATTTGGTATAAGTTGGGCACTGTTGTCCTGATGTAACCATTTTTGATAGCAATCTGGAACCTTACTCAAAAAGCCATAAAACCCAGCAATACCAAATTGAAGTTGATGTCCTGGAGCAGTGATGGGCAAATTTTTTAAAGAGGAGGCCAAAGGAAAGGAAATGCTCATCTGTCAGTCTGTTTCTAAGTCAACTCTTTTGAAGTTTCATTGTATTGTATCCTACTCATTGTATTCGTGAGATTAGGAATAATGTCACTGGGCTGGATAGAACATTTCACCACATCTGGCCCACAGGCCATAGTTTGCCCATCACTGTCCTAAAGAGATCAAAGACAGGGTGAGAGAACCTATTCGTAAAAAAAAAAATTGTTTATAACAACACAGTCAAATATAGAAATGCAATGATTATTTCGCATATCTGGCATTGGGAAATTCTAGATGAGGATATTATCTTTTCATGAATCTAGGAACCTTCTTTTCAACATAAAATTTAGAGTTGCCTAGAGCGGAGAGAAGGGAAATAACCTACTCAATCAGAAGTAAAATTCGATCCTACATCTTTCTGATTCTGATGTCAATCCTCTAGCAACATTACCACATTGTGCCTTTAATAACTTTCTTAGTAATGAATAAAGTTTATTTTCACAAACATTTAAAAATCTAATAAAAGGATTAATTGGTGAAAATAAAAATATAAAAACAAAATATTACATCAAAGATAATGACAATTAGATTAATTCATGTAAAACATTATAGAGAGGCAAATCAATATCAAAAAGAAAACTCATAATCAGTTGACCATCTTTTATTAAACACATAATATCTCATATGAATTTTGCTAACTGATACATTGACCATAGTTCCTTTGAGAAAGAGAAAAATTATTGTATCATATGTACTTTTAAAAAAACACCTAAAACTTATTTTCTGTATTATAATCAATACTATTTATTGATTCCGAGGCAGAAGAGTGGTAAGGGCTAAGAAATGGGCTTTAAGTGACTTCACAAAGGTCACACGCCTAGGGAGTATCTGAGTCAGATTTGAACTCAGGACCTCCCATTTCTAAATCTGACTCTCAGGTCACTGAATCATCTAGCTGCCCTCTCATTTCTACTTTTTATTCTCTGTCTCTCTCAGTCTTAACATGGAACATGGCATCAAACCAAGAATAAATAAGTGAATTAAACAAGTTAAGAAAAGAGATCAGAATAATTGTAAATAAGAAAATATTGAAGACATACATGAACTTGTAGTTTTGAAAAGATTAGCTGAAATGATAAACAATGAGCAAATCTAATTTAAAAAGATAGACCCAAATTAGCAAAGTGAATGTTGAGAAAAATAAAGATTAAAAGGGGAAAGAATTTATGATTTAAATTTTTTAATACAATACAACTATCCTAATACATCTGAAACACCAGGAGAAATAGAAATAAATTTTTCTTTAAATTCAAGTTTCAAAATAAAAAAGAACACAATCATAGCATAATATTAGTAGAAGAAAGTAGAAATCATTAAATAAATGTCCAGTAAAGGATACAACTAGGAATCCAGATTCTTTCCCTCCTATTTTTTCTCCCTGAGTTCTGCTTTTCCTCTTTTTCATTCTCTTCTTAAGTAGCAGGAACTTATCTCCTGATTAAAAATAAATACTCATTCGGATTCCCTATAGACAGAGGCAAGTGTGATGTCTGGTTTGATGTTGATACAAAAGGATTTGTTATCTCTTTGGCTTTTATCAAGGAAATCTTATATGAACTTAATATATGTTTGAGGGATTCCTTGATAGAGTGAAGAACTTTTAATTCTTTTGTTTTTTTCCACCTCGTCAAATGTTATTTCTGAAATAAAAATAAACAGAAAGATCTTGTATTTTTTCTTATGTTTAAGTCAATTGTTTGACCATAAGCATATAGGTGTACTGTAGAAAGTAATTTTGAAAGCGTTTCTCCTCTTCTCAAATATTCCTCAAGGATCTTTATGTTATTTGATTAAATATTGAAGGTCACTAAAAGATTAGTTAATTCTATATCCAAATTTTTCAAATAAGAGAAATGATTAAATTTAATTTCTTTATAATACTGTTAATTGAATCTTGATCTACTTCAAACATCTTGAAATGCTTCAACCATTTAAAAATGGTGTTGCTTCCACCTTGCACTTGGTCTATTTCAAGTGGCCTCCTCAACTTACTCATAAACCATATCATGGACTAAAGTTTTGATTCTAAGTATAATTTTCTACTATTATAGATGAGAAAGAAATGCCATTATGAAAACACTGACAGTTTTGTTCCTTTTTTTATCTTTTTGTTTTTTCACTTTCATTTCTTTATATCAGGGTGTATGCACCAGATTAAAAAAATAATCAACTAACTCATCACAAAATATCCAACATTTTCACCTATGCAATGCCAACTTATTAATCTTTTTGGTATGCTATCAATAAATAATATTCACATAATCACAGAAATAAAGAACTAATGGTATATTAGGAAGTTATTGCAATAAATGGATCTAGATTTTAATCCTGACTGTGCTACTGACTAATTATGTAACAGGGAAATTCACTTAACTTATCTGTGTCTTTCCATATCACTCCAAAAGTCTCTCACAACTGCTTCACTAAGATATATGATGTCATAACCATAGGAGTCATTGTGTTTGATTAGTACCAGAAAGGAATCCACACTACAATGTGATAATTATATTTGTTTTTCTGTGTAATTATCTTTAAAAAGAACAGACTGTTAGAAACTTTGTATGGAGAGAGTAATCCTACTTGCACATTTTTAGTGATGTGATATCTGTAAGAAAATACAGCAGTCTTTAGAGAAAATTTCCTGTGAATAATGAACTGTCCTGAAATTTGGTGATGAAAAGTTTTAGAGCTTTTTATTGCATGACACATTTTTATAATTACTCTGGGTAAGAACTACTTTGGAAATGATGATAGAATACTCTGTCATCAAATATGTATGAAATTCAGACTTTTTAATGACTTAGACCAATTTCTATAAAAATATTAATATATTTTTACATTTCTCAAACATCTTATTGAAATAAAATACTCCCTAAAACTGATAGTATGTGATCTGGGAAAAATATGCATGCAATTTAACTCATTATTCATTAGTCCAATGTAAATATAAATATGTATGTGTATTTATATGTGTGTGAGTGTGTGTCTGAGTATGTGTGTGTGTGTGTGTGTATGTGTGTGTGTGATTGTAGGTGTGTAAGAATTAGGGTACTGTCCTAGTCACTAGGAATCTCAAATTAAAATGAAAAAGTCCCTACTTTCAAATAGATTAAATTATAATGAAAACAATTAAATTATTTTGTCTATAATAGATATAATGACAATATTAAATTTATTACATAACATTTCATAGCCATAGTTCATAAAAATCCTTGAGTTTAACAGATAATTGCATAAAAAAAAGAATTTTATCCATTTCATGTAAATTACTGATTTGTAAAAAAGACATTTTCATGCTAGAATGATGGCTATAAAATATAAGTAATGCAGTATTAATTTAGTTATGGAATCAGTAAAAAAGGCCCCTTATCTTTTGAATTCACTCCAGCCCATTTGATAAAATTATAGAACAAAATGAACAAGCAATAGTCAGTTAAATCTTAAGATATTCACAATTACTAACTTGTAGAAGGTATAAGTTTTGAGTGACTTGAAACCTGTGTGATCCATTCACATAGTATAAAGAATATAAAACTGGTAGTCTTTCATTCACAGTTCATAATGACATTTTAATCTTTTAGGATGCATGAAGAATTTCCTCCAATAATTAAATGAAATTGCATGTCAACTATTTATCAGCTGACTAAAAAATTAGCCACAAACCTGCTGGCCTTTAGAAGACAGATAACTCTCCATATAAAATTCACTCTCTAGAATCTGAAGATTTACTTGAATGAGTTATCTCTACCAATGAAAAAGAAAGCCAAGTATGAAGGTACAACTGAGCTCTTGAAAGGTAATTAATCTTAAACTTCCCCTTTTACCATTTCCATAATCTGTTGGAATCTCCTCATATCTCATCTTTTTGTGCAATGTTGCTTCCCAAAGGAAAGACTCATCTAATAGGAGATAATGCTTTTAATAGAGAACAGACTTAGAGTGTTCACTTGCAGAGTTCATAGGCTTAAACTTGGTATCTTAAATATTAACATTAAATGCATTAAAATTTTTCTATATTTTTCAGGAATTTATTTGATGTATGTGTTTATAAAATCATCATGTAAAAGAGAGTTAAATGAAGATACCCATTATTGTAGTCTTGCAGTTTCTCTCTAAAATCCATTTATATTTTCATATAAATCTTTAGATTCCTTGCTATATTATGATATGCATTTATATTGTTTTTATATTATTTTTTAATTTGTCTTTTCAGTAAAATATATTTCCTTAAATAGCTTTTTAAATTGTCTCCTTTTTGTCATTTTTCCCCCATGTGATCAAGATAATTATTTTTGCCTTTTTATTTCCACTGAAACATAATCAATTTTGCTCTACTCTCTCATTTTACATTCTGTTTCAAATATGTGCCTGTAATGAAAACATTGAGGAATAATACTTTCTTATCCATTGTTTTATCCTTTCCCATCTTATGATCAAATATATCTTGTTTGGATTCATTTTTATGATTTATTTTATATTTTATTTTATTTTGAGTTCCAAATTCTATTCCTCCTTCCACCCCAAAGTTATAATTATTAATTTTATATTCCCATTCACCCTATGCTCTTATTTTTTATTTCTTTTTTGTTTCCTCTTTCCTCATTATAATAATAAAGTAATGAGGTCAGCAGCATGTTTGGAAGTAACATATTTTGCTCTTAAGCTTCTTTCTTTCCATGGGACACTTAATTAGATACTTACCTTATATTTATTTTCTTCTAAGTCCCTCTTTTGAATCCATCCTTTTGAGCACCTGTTTTATATAAGATTAACCCTTAAACGACTCTTATTTTCACTTTTTTCTCCTTTTTTCTTCTACTTTCCCTGTTAAGTGAGATATATTTCTATGCTACATTGAAAATGTGTATAATTTCATTCTTTGACTAGTTCAGATGAGAATGATGTATCATTTGCTTCACCACACCCATTTCTCCTTATGTGACATCTTATAGACTTCCATTTGCATACGCAAGTTTTGTGAGACTTCACAGAAATATTTTTTTCTCAATAAAAAGTTTAGTTTCTAAAAACATCTTTGTGAAGCTGTCATGTTGTGGGAGTCAGGAGTTCTATTCCATTATTCATCATTTTACCTATACCTCCCCCAAACATAAATATTTTTCATTTAATATTTAAAATTCAGTAAGGGAAAAATCATTGATTTATACATGTGCAAGCATTCAGGAATACTTTTCTACAACAGACTAATCTACACATATTAAAATTTTCTTCTTGATTTGAGAAATCATGGCTCACAGTAAAATATATGAATTTACCAATGGAATCCACAAATAGAAAAATTAAAACCCAAAGTATAGTCTTTACATTAAAATAAATGAATTTTGAATACCCTTTATTAACTTTTAGTAAAATCTGATAGATTGTCTTTTCACGTAGGTTATAATAAATAAATGTATAAATAGTCAAACATGAGCACTTTTTTTTAATTCAAAAAAATCCAGTGACCATAGATTTCTTTTATAATGTTTCACTTTGTTTCAAATGCCATCTTTTAATATCCTCATATATTCAAAACTTTTCAAAAATATAAAAGTGATAATTTTATCAGGGCCAAGCATTTTTGAAAATATACTAGCTAAAGAAAGACTGAATTGTAGTGAAATTAAAATCTCTTCTAGCCCCAGAAAGATAACTTTTTGCATTCATCTCTTTATTTTTAAGTATTCTTTTTTTGTTATGAGGAAAGTTAAATATTTTTGTGGTGCTTCCCTTTGGAACAGTCATTCATAATTAAGAACAGGTATTTTTTATTCATTTTCTTAAGCTATTAGAAATATTATGACACTAAAATCCCTTAAGTAGTATTTTTAATCATTTTTAATATCATGTATCCCATTGCTAATCTTCTTAAGAATATGAACATATATTTAAACAGATTTAAAACAAAAGATAAATTCCAGTTGGAGTTTAGTGATATATATATATATATATATATAT
>NC_058132.1:220128765-220174441 GCF_016433145.1 Gracilinanus agilis
ATATATATATATATGTGTGTATATATGTGTATGTAGGTGGGGAACTAAGAACTGGTGGGGAAGGAAGCAATACTATGAAGGGAGAGGGGTTGGGGGAGCTTAGTATTGTTTTAAAGAACAATAAAAGGGGAATAAAAAGGGAGGGGGGAGAAAGGGAAGTACAACAAGGGAGGGAATTATAGGAACTGATTAAAAACAAAAAACTGGTATAGAAGGAAACAGTGAAAGAAGGAAGGTCAGGACTAGGAGAGAGAATCAAAATGTCTGGGAATGCACAGTTGATAATTATAACTCTGAATGTGAATGGGATGAACTCACCCATAAAACAGAAGCAAATATCAGAGTGGATTAGAAACCAAAATCCTACCATATGTTGTCTACAAGAAAACACATGAGACAGACATAGAGTGAAAATGAGAGGATGGAGCAAAATCTATTGGGCTTCAAATGAGAAAAAGAAGGCAGGGGTTGCTATCATGATTTCTGACAGAGCCAAAGTAAAAATAGATAAGGTTAAAAGAGATAGGGAAGGTAACTATACCCTTATAATAGGCAGTATAAACAATGAAGAAATATCAGTACTCAGTATGTATGCACCAAATGGTATAGCTTCCAAATTTCTAAAGGAGAAACTAGTGGAGCTCAAGAAGAAAATATATAGTAAAACCATACTAGTGGGGAACCTCAACCTTCCCCTATCAGATCTAGAAAAATCAAACCAAAAAATAAATAAGAAATAGATAACAGAGGTGAGTGAGACCCTAGAAAAATTACAGTTAATAGATATATGAAGAAAAAAATAGGGAAAAAAGGAATACACCTTCTTTGCAGCAACACATGGAAATTCGCAAAGTTGGACCATGTAATATGGCATACAAACATGGCAAACAAATGCAAAAAAGCAGAAATAATAAATGTAATCTTCTCAGATCATAATGCAATAAAAATAGTTATTAGTAAGAATACATGGAGAGGGAAACCAAAAATGAATTGGAAATTAAATAATATGATTCTCCAAAATAATTTAGTAAAAGAACAAATCACAGAAACAATAATTTCATTGAAGGGAGACCTCACCTCTAATGAAGAAGAAATAAAGGCAATCATTAAAAACTATTTTGCCCAATTACATGACAATAAATATAGCAGTCTAGGTGATATGGACAAATATTTACAAAAATATAAATTGCCTAGATTAACAGCAGAAGAAATAGAATACATAAATAATCCAATATCAGAAAAAGAAATTGAACAAGCCATCAAAGAACTCCCTAAGAAAAAATCACCAGGGCCTGATGGATTCACAAGTGAATTCTATCAAACATTAAAAGAACAATTAATCCCAATACTATACAAATTATTTGACATAATAAGCAAAGAAGGAGTCTTCCTTTTATGACACAAATATGGTACTGATTTCAAAGCCAGGTAGATCAAAAACAGAGAAAGAAAATTACAGACCAATCTCCTTAATGAATATATATCCAAAAATCTTAAATAGAATACTAGCAAAAAGAGTCCAGCAAGTGATAAAGAGGATTATCCATCATAATCAGGTGGGATTAATCCTGGAATGCAAGGATGGTTCAACATTAGGAAAACCATCAACATAATTGATCATATCAACAAGCAAACCAACAAAAACCACATGATTATCTCAATAGATGCTGAAAAAGCCTTTGAGAAAATAAAACAAAACATCCATTCCAATTGAAAACACTAGACAGTACAGGAATAGAAGGGCCTTTCCTAAAAATAATAAAAATCATATATATAAAACCATCAACAAGCATCATATACAATGAGAATAAATTAGAAACCTTTCCAATAAGATCAGAAGTGAAACAATGATGCCCATTATGAACACTATTATTCAACATATTGCTAGAAACACTAGCAGTAGCAATTAGAGAAGAAAAAGAAATTTAAGGTATCAAAATAGGCAATGAGGGGACTAAGCTATCACTCATTGCAGATGATGTGATGGTATACTTAAATAATCCTAGAGAACCAAGTAAAAATCTAGTAGAAATAATCAACAAACTTTAGCAAAGTTGCAGTATCCAAAATAAATGCACATATATCATCAGCATTTCTATATATTTCCAACACATCACAATAGCAAAAGGTAGAAAGAGAAACACCATTTAAAATCACCCTAGGCAATGTAAAATACTTAGGAATCTATCTACCAAAACAAACACAGCAATTATATGAACATAAGTACAAAACACTTTCCAAACAAAACTAGATCTAAACAATTGGAAAAACATTGATTGCTCATGGGTAGGACGAGCTAACATAATAAAAATGTCCATTCTACTCAAATTAATTTACCTATTTATTCCGTAGCTATCAAACTACCAAAAAACTTTTTTTACTAAATTAGAAAAAACTATAACAAAGTCTATTTGGAAGAACAAAAGATCAAGAATATCAAGGGAAATAATGAAAAAATGTGAAGGAAGGGGGCCTACCAGTACCAGATATTAAACTATACTGTAAAGAGGTCATCAAGGCAATATGGTACTGGGTAAGAGACAGAAGGGAGGATCAGTGGAATAGATTTGAACTAAGTGAAGTCAGCAAAACAGTGTATGAAAAACCGAAAGAGCCCAACTTTTGGGACAAAAATCCACTATTTGACAAAAACTGCTGGGAAATTGGAGAACAATATGGGAGATATTAGGTTTAGATGAATATCTCACACCCTACGCCAAGATAAATTCAGAATGGGTGAAAGACTTGAATATAAAGAAGGAAACTGTAAGTAAATTAACTAAACACAGAATAGTATCATTGTCAGACCTCTGCGAAAGGAAAGATTCTAAAACCAAACAAGAGTTAGAAAAAAATTACAAAATGTAAAATAAGTAATTTTGATTATATTAAATTAAAAAGGTTTTGTACAAACAAAAACAATGCAACCAACATCAGAAGGGAAAAAGCAAACAGGGAAAAAAATCTCCATAAAAAATCTGACAGTAGTCTAATTACTCAAATATTCAAGGAAATAAATCAATTGTATGAAACATCAAGCCATTCCCCAACTTTTAAATGGGCAAGGGACATGAATAGGCAATTTTAAGATAAAGAAATTAAAAGCATCAATAAGCACATGAGAAAGTGTTCTAAATCTCTAATAATTAGAGAAATGCAAAATACAAATGCAAACTCTGATGTATCACCTCACACCTAGGAGATAGGCTAAAATGATAGCAGGGGAGTAATGAAGGTTCGAGGGGATGTGGCAAAATTGGGACATTAATGCACTGCTAGTGGAGTTGCGAACTGATCCAATCATTCTAGAGGGCAATTTGGAATTATGCCCACAGAACTCTAAAAGAATGACTGCCCTTTGACCCAACCATACCATTGCTGGGTTTGTACTGCACAAAGATCATAGATAAACAGACTTGTACAAAAATATTTATAGCTGTACTTTTTGTGGTGGCAAAAAGCTGGAAAGGGAGTATGGTATGCCCGTAAATTGGGGAATGGCTGAACAAATTGTGGTATATGTTGGTGATGGAATACTATTGTGCTCAAAGGAATAATACACTGGAGGAATTCCATGTGAATTAGAAAGACCTCCAGGAATTGATGCAGAGTGAAAGGAGTAGAACCAGAATAACATTGTACACAGAGGCTGATACACTGTGGTAAAATCGAATGTAATGGATGTCTGTATTAGCAGCAATGCAATGACCCAGGAGAATTCTGAGGGATTTATGGAAAAGAATGCTACCCACATTCAGAGGAAGAACTACTGGAGAGGACATACAGAAGAAAAACAAGTGCTTGAACATTTGGATTTATGAGGACATGATTGGGGATGTATACCTGAAAGGACCACACCAATGCAACTATCATTAATATGTAAATAAGTTTTGACTGACCACACATGTTAAAACCAGTGGAAATGAGAGTTAGCTATGGGGGGAGGGGAGAGTTTGAGGAGGTGAAGGGGAAAGTAAAAGCATGAATCATGTAACCATGGAAAATTTTTCTAAAAATAAAAAATTTAATTAAAAAATTAAAGAAAAAAAATTTTAAAAAAGAAAAAAGGCAGGAATCTAAAGTTAAATTAACAATCCTGGAAAAATTAGGGAGAAAGTTTTTATTTCCCTGCCTCAGTCACACCTGTAAAATCAACAAAGCTACTCCTGGGAGGTAGAATTAGTAACCTCACCTAGTTTGCTTGCATCACTAAGGATACCACCAAGAACCCTGGTAGCATCTGTATCTGCTGCAACCTCCACTCTGAATTACAGCCATCTGGACCCACAGCTGGGGAAAGAGGAGTGAACACCAAAGTCTATGGCTGCCCAGGTCCTGAAAGAAAAAGATCAGGCATCCCTGATTGCTTTAGACTTTAGCAGGGCTTTAGATGTCTGAGTAATGTAGACTAAGCACCTATGAGGAAGGCTTGTGCATTTTTGCGTGTGGTTACAGAAGGACTAGGATGAATAAATTGTGGCCACTCCCAAGAGAGCAGAATCTCTGGTTACTGCCAAAGCAGTAGGCAGAATGGCTGCTTGAAGCAGCAATGGCAATACTACCCACTGGTCCTTGTTGGCACACCTGAAGTAAATCAGGGCCTGGGGTAATGGACCCAGGATTTGTTGTGGGTAAATTACTGGAGGCATGTTTGTAACAAGAAAGCTGCTAAGCCTCACTGGACCTGACATGCTCTGTTGAGTGATTCTGCCAAGTAGGCACTGGAAGTCATAGGCACTGGATGAATCTGGGCTATTGGGTGAAGTGTTTGCCAGGTGTTTACCCAATGTGTCAGTGACCCCAAGTCTATGGAGATCAGCAAACCAAGCCTTTGCCCACAACAGTGCCCAAATCAGGAAACTAATGGGAGTTGTAAGTGTGTTTAACAACTCCTCTAGCCCTGACTTGGTGTTGGATTTGATGGTAAAGGATTGGTTTAGGCTGGTATAGATATACTCACTGGATTAACGTTATTTTGAATGCTGTTTATAAATCCCTTCCATAATCAGCTATGGATGATTCACCAATTAAGAAAGGAACACCAATCTTCTTTAATTGAACTATAACAGGATTTATTTACTATCTGCAAAGGTTAGGAACAAGGACACAGGATAAAAGGTTTGGGGGTATTAAGCTATATCTAAATGAATAAAGGTGAAATGAATCAAATGGATAATAGATTTGGTAATAGGCTGAAACTTCCTTTTCCCTCTCTCAATCCCTGACTCAGCCTGGCTGTGGCACAAGTCAAAGGATAGGGAAGTTTAGTGATATTCTTCTTGTTGGTTATGGTGATGTCTCTCTCAGCTCTATTAATTAGCAGGTAATTGATTTCCTATGAGAGCCAGATGTGGATTGCCGGTCTAGGCTTACCCTCCCTCCATTCCACCCTCCTTGCAAGAATCCTCAAAAATGAGAGACCCAGTTTGTTTTTATCCCTGAGTATTTATAAGATGGTTCCAACCATCTTCTAATCCTGGCTCATGCCACCCTGGGCACATTCCAAGGTCTTCAACCGATAGTCCTGTCATTCAAGGTGTCCTCCAGCTTGTCCCAGAAGTTCCTTATTACAGATTACATCAGACCCAGAATGACAAAAGCTGGAAAAATGAAGTAGGACTCAGATAAAAACAAATGCAAAAAGATACTGAAACCTGAGGTAACATACTCTATCACAAAAATAAGAGTGAAAGTCCAGTAAGAAGCTAGTCAAATCTAATGACATGGTTGATAAAATTTAAAATAAATAATATCAAGCAAAGGAGAAAGAACCTAACTATTGATGGCTATTATGGGGTCAGAGAAGATCACAGCACAAACTCAGAGCAATGAAGTAAAAATGCCAAATTAAAAAACAGTAAAGATTTACAATAAATAATCACATGCTTAAAAGAGCTTTTGGAAGATCTTAAAAAAGACCTTTAAGAAAACAAATTAGAATAGTTGAGGAAAATCTAGGGGGAGAAAGGCAATGCAAGAAAATTATGAAAGATTACCCAAATGGAAAATAATAACCAGAATCTCATGAAAGAAAAAAATAACATATTAGGAACTAGAATTGGACAAGAAAAAGCTAATCATTTCCTTAGATTACAACAAATAATAAAGCAAAAACAAAAGAATGAAATAACAGAAGAGAATATGTATTAGAAACATACTCTCATTAGACCTTGAATGAAGAAAGAACAACAAACACACCTATAAAAGTAAAAATTTTCTTAAAATAGAGAAAAATTGGAGGGAGGTGGGATACAAAAAGAGAGGGACTTGGAGCATTTACCAAAAATGAGGACAAGAAGTTAAGAAAATGGAGGGAAGAAAGCGATATCTAGAATGGAGTACACATCAGAATGTATTGGGACAAGGTGAGGAGATAAAGGAATCAAGAAACGGGAGGGCATGGTAGAGAGGACAAGGAAAGGATTTTGAAAAGTAGATAGAATAAGAATTAAAAGGTAAGGGGGAAGAGATAAAGGAGAGACCTTTGGGAAAGTGTACAAATTTGGAACTAGGAGGGCAAGGGGAGAAGGTAAGGAAGCATTTGGAACAAAGGGTGTGAATTGGAGAAGATTATATTTGTCAAAGGAAATTGGACAGTTGTAGAGGGATATATCATAAATAAAGGAAGACAGAAACAAACAGTGAGGAAGAATGGAAATACACAGCTATTAACTATGACATTATATGTAAATGGGATGAATTCACCATTGGGAAGAAAATGTATAACAACATATAAAATAACAAACAAACAAAACAAAACAAAAACAAAATAAACAAACAAAAAACAAGCCTTGCCTGTGTGGTTAGAAGAAACACACTAAAAATGAAAGACACATGGAATGAAGGTGAAGGGATAGAGCAGTGGTAGAAGTCATGATTTCTGACAGTTGGGGCTTAAGTGTATAAAATTGGAAGGGATAAAGAGGGTGAGTATATTATGTTGGGGTTGGGTTATAATGGGTAATGAAGCATTATCAATATTAGACATGCATGCACCAAGTATAAGAGCATTAAGATTTTTAAAGGAAGAACTAAATAAGATACAGATGGAAATAGGTAACAAAAATAACAGTAGCATGGGACTTTAACTTTCCCCTTTCCAAATTAGATAAATTCAACCAAAAGAATAAAAGCAAAAGAAGTTAAGGAGATGAATAGAACTTCCAATATGACAAATATGAGAGCTATCTGGAAAGTCCCCTACTCATCTATATGAGATTAGTAGTAGATCTAAGCATGAGTATACACACAATCCAAATGTAATTTATGGTGGGACAACAATTGTTTGGAGGTCATAGATAATCTGTAAAAGTCTCATTTTAAAATTCATCATACTATGGAGGTAATTCTGCCTTTCCAAGAGGCTATGAGATGGGAACAAAAGTTCCACTAGGTATGGCGAACTTATAAAGACTTGGTTTTGGAGAAAATCATGGTCTTGGAAACACATTGTGTCTAGCTATATATATATATATAATCCAGTAATGCATGCTAACTGAGAATCAAATGGACCAAGATAATCAAATTAAAGACTAATAGGAACATGGAGAAACAGCCCTAATATTATATTGCTAGCTGTGAAAATTGTTTTTTTAGAGAACAAGATGGAAATGTATCTTAAGTGCCATTAAACTGTGCATGTTCATTGACAAAGGAATTCCATTACTAGGATTAGGCCTTAAGGGCATTATTGAGAGAGTAAAAAGCTGTGAATGTATGAAAATATTCATGGAAGCTTTGCAATGACAAAATAATGGGAAATAACACAAAAATGAAATTCTTGGGAGAAATGGCTGTATAGATTGTAGTATTTAAATATAAATGGGTTGTATTATGTCATTAGAAATGACAACTTTTGGAAATATAAAGAAATTAAGGAAACATATGAAGAAATGAAAAGATAAGATAATGAAAACATAAGAAAAGAGAATAGGCCAAATATATACTATGATTAATTTAAGAAAATAACAGTCACAAAATCAAGATTAAAAAAAGTATCAAAGTAAAACAAGTCCAAGTAGAACAAAAGCAGAAAATGTTTATATTAGCACACATATATAATTTAATTTAAATGAAATTGTAAAAAAATGCAGAGTTTGTGGTTTAGCACATTTTATGCAATTATAATTGTAGTATATATATTTCATCATACATAGAATGACAACATATGCATATGCATATAATTTATGACTATATGTGTATATAAATATTTATACATATACATAATACATACAATGTGCATGTTGAATAAAAAATATAGTATATATCAAAAATGAAATATCACATTTAGAAGGGAACCCAGAAGTCATGAGATTCAATCTATACCTAAAGGTGAATCACTTTTATCGCATACCCAGCAAGTGGTAATTATGGCTTAAATATATATGTATGTTTAAATATATGTATGTATCATGATACATACATATATATTCTTGCATCTATGTTTATATCCATGTAAGTTTAAGTTTCTTTCTTTGAAAAACTGAAATAATAAGGTTAAAGTATTTACCTCAGATGATTATTAAAGAATCACATGATATATATGACATATACAAAGTAAATTTTAAACCTACACTCTTCAAATGTTAACATTATCATAATTATTTTAGAAGTAGAAAAAAAGTTCATTTCATGAATTTGAGACCTTTGTTTACAGGGAAACATCAGAAATACATATATTTTGATATTGCACAAATAAGAACTTTTCCAAGTTCTGTCTTATTTAGCAGTTCAGAGATCATGCTTGATGTGATCAATATGCTTGCTCTCTTAGTACTCTGAATTACTCATCATTTAAATAATTTCATGCTTCATAGCTTTTAAAAACATTTTGGATTTCTAAGGATTTTTTTTAAACTTTTACATATTGTGTTGAATTTCTTGCCAATTAAAAATAAAGTGTCCATTTGCCTATTCATTCCAACCTTGAATTCACTTCTTTTGGAATATTTAAAAATTGAAGGACAGTGGGCAGGATAAATTTAAAATATATATTTAAATGAAGTTTTATAATTTGACCTGTTTTTATACGTAACCTCGCCATCATCCCTCTCTAAATTTTCCTAGTTATTATCTGACCCACTGGTAAACCATTTATTGTTAATATCACTGACCTGCCAAAAAATGAATTTAAATGCTGTATTTCAGGGATTTGTGGAAATGGGCATCTGAAAAGGCTGAAATAGATTTGATTACAATAGTAGAGAAACAAAGCAGCAATTTTTAAGCATGAAAAGAGGAATTAAAAAGGCAAGAAGGATTATGGATAATACTCCACATGATGTGTAGCTTAAAATTGTGCATTGTTAAAGGAAGCAAATACACAACACTAGCTAAACAATGTGTCACTTAAACTTCTCTGGATCTGAAAAGAAAGATTTTTTCCAAAGCATTTCTACAAAAGCAAGCACTTCCCTTACCTCTTTACAACCTGCACAAAATGAATATACATGTAAAAAGAAAGAAAATGCAAAAAAATATCCATTGAAGTTAGTATAGAAACTTTTGATGAAGTTCTTTACTAAATCATTAGCATTTATGTTCACCAATGATGTCACTTATTTGTAATTTCCTCTCATAAAAATTTCAGATTCATTTCTTGGGGTGAAAAAGGATAAAGTTTCAATATCTATTTTTATTATGAGAATTTCAAAACAAAATGCTTTCTTTGCATCTCCCATAACATCTGGAACAGTTACTCATATATACAAAAATAGTTGCTAAATAAATATTGGCACAGTGCACACACAAGGAGTAGGTACTTAATAAATGACAGTTGACTGATTTGTTCAATGAATAAATGAATCATCTCCACTGTTGTCCTCAATGCTGGTTTCCAGACTATCTTTCTCTGCCTTTATTTCAAGGGCCAAGTCAAGGAATTAAGTACTAATAAATTTCCCAAAATGATTATGTGAAATGAAACTTACAGAAATGTTGTTGAAATGAAGGTAGGGACTTCTGATTAAGGAGGTGTTATCTCAAATATCTTAGAGTGACAATGATGCTCTATCCTAGATAGTTTTCTGCTACTACATTGTAGTTTATTCTAAACATATATGCACAAACACACACACATAGTTGATAGGTTCAAAGAAAAATCTTGTCTCCTTTGAAGGCAAATTAGGTAATTTTTTGATTGATTGTTCAATTAATAATTTTTGCTTTTTAGACCAACACTTCCCAGTGAGGCCCAACCTCAACCTTTTGAATTCTTCCTGATAAGAAAACAAATCAAACAAAACAAATCAACTAATTGGTACAGTAAACACAACAGACAGAATATATATGTAAGTATGTAGGTATATATTGTTGTAGCCAAAAAGCTCATAACTAACAGCTTGACAGCATCATACCCTGTTAACTGGGGGAGGAGGGGGGTTGATAGCTTCATGCTCTGCTCAGCAGAGCAGTTGTCTGGAACTCATAGTTCCGGGGACACCACTCCTCCCTAGACAGAGCAGCCTTGCACATTAAGAATTACATCCTATGGCACCTAGAAACCTCTATACTTCCATTGTCTAGCTATTATCAGACCCTAGCTATATCCTAGCCCTTGAAACGTATATATTCACCTCTGTAGACACAGCACTTGGGGAATTCTCTTACAGAACTCCCCCCCAGTGCACTGGCAATAAAGCTTTCTCCTGCTTTCATTGCATTGTCTCGTGTGTTCTTCTGGTGGCCACCCATTCGAACCCTAACAATATAACATTCCAAATTAATGGTCTACCATTTTCCTACCATTGGTATTATGGAGCAAATCAACTAATAAATTGATGAACATTTTCTAAATATTTGCTATTTAACTTCCACATTCACCATTCAATCAATAAGTGAACATTTATAAAACATCTATACATTCCTGCCTCTTTTATTTTTTAAAGTACTGTGTTTGGTGCTCAGGGTCTCAGAAGTACCTGCCCTCAAGAGTATACATTTTAGGGGGCAGTTGGGTAGCTCAGTGAATTGAGAGCCAGGCTTAGAAATGAAAGGTCTTAGGTTCAAATCTGGCCTCAGACACTTCCCAGCTATATGACCCTGGGCAAGTCACTTAACCCCCATTGCCCAGCCCTTACCACTCTTCTGCCTTAGAACCAATCCACAGTATTGAGTCTAAGACAGGAGGTAAAGGTTAAATAAAGAGTATACATTCTATTAGGGGAAACAAATGTGCATTCTAATTACATATAAAATATATACAAGTTAAGAGAATCAAGAAAGACTTTTTTTTGTCTGTGAGGGGCCCTCGAACTGAGTTTTGAAGGAAATTAAGAATTGTAAATAGATAAATAGGTAGAAAGATAGCTATATATATATATATTGTATAACATTAAACAAATGGTAGCTTTCCTTAGAAGTCCATTAACAGGTATTCATGAAAAGCTCTTTCTAAGGAAAATGTCTTACACCAAGTTTACCCTTATGTGAAAATATTAGCCCTTGCAATACTTGGATTGAATTGGCCCAATGATAAATCCTTTTTTATTTTTTAGAAAAATGTTTTCCATGGTTACATGATTCATGTTCTTATTCTCTCCCCACAACCTTCCCTCCCCCCATAGCTGACACACATTTCCATTGGTTTCTTCATGTGTCATCAATCAAGACCTATTTCCATATTATTGATAATTTTTCTAGGGTATTCATTAAGAGTCTACATCCAAATTGTGTCTACATCAACCCATGTGTTCAAGCAGTTGTTTTTCTTCTGTGTTTGCACTTCTGTAGTTTTCCCTCTGAATGTGGATAGCGTTCTTTCTCATAAGTCCCTCAGATTTGTTCTGGGTCATTGCATTGCTGCTAGTACAGAAGTCCATTACATTTGATTTTACCGCAGTGTATCCGTCTCTGTGTATAATGTTCTCCTGGTTCTCCTCCTTTCACTCTGCATCAATTCCTGGGGGGTTTTTCCAGTTCACATGGAATTCCTCCAATTTATTATTCCTTTGAGTACAATAGTATTCCATCACCAACATATACCACAATTTGTTCAGCCATTCCCCAACTGATGGACATCCCCTTGTTTTCTAGTTTTTTGCCACCACAAAGAGCGGGGCTATAAAAATTCTGGGAAAGAATTTTCCCTATGATCTCTTTGGGGTACAAACTCAGCAATGGAATGGCTGGATCAAAGGACAGGCATTCTTTTAGCACTCTTTGGATATAGTTCCAAATTGCCATACAGAATGGTTGGATCAATTCACAACTCTACCAGCAGTGCATTAATGTCCCAATTTTGCCACATCCCCTCCAACATTCATTACTCTCCCCTGCTGTCATTTTAGCCAATCTGCTGGGTGTGAGATGATACCTGAGAGTTGTGATTCGCATTTCTCTAATTGTTAGAGATTTAGAACACATTCTCATGTGCTTATTGATAATTTTTATTTCTTTATCTGAAAATTGCCTATTCATGTCCCTTGCCCATTTATCGATTGGCGGATGGCTCTTTCTGAGGAAAATATTTTACTCCAAGTTTACCCTTATATGTAAACATTAGTCTTTGCAATGTTTGGATTAAATTGGCCCAATGGCACATTCTTGATGGAAGGAACTCCTTTCCTTCAGTCATGTAAATCTTATTATGTGTTTGTTACCCACTCTCATTGAAATCTAGATTAATTTTAAGAACCATCATAATATTTTATGGCAACAATGCTTAAAGACAATTCTTCTATCCAAAATTCTATTTTTGACTCTATGTTTACTTCAAAGGATAATGAAGACAAAAGTATTTTTAAAACTTTCTGTTTTGTTGTTATAGATGGAAATAATGGTACTATATGAGACACTTTTCCTCTATATGATTTAGAGTTGAAAATGAGCTTAGAAATTAGTTAGCTCATTTCACAAATAAGCAAGCTGACCTGGAGAGCTTAGAAATGCTGTTCAATGAAGGTATTAGTGCCTTCATTAAATCTAAATATTCATATTATAAATCTAGAGAACTTTCTTAATATTCCTCCCTTTTAATATTTAGTTAATAAATTTTTTTGTATAATGTTCAAAGAAAAATAAAAAAGTAGAAGAAATTATAAAAGTAAGAAATACATTTGTAAAACCATTCTTGTGCAAAAGGTAACTAAAATTATTGGAAGATATTAATTTAATGGAGAGTGTTACTATTTTGGTAAACATTGATATATTGAATGGTATGTATTTTTAATTGGATTATTATCTGTAGAAAACTACCATTTTATTTGTAATTTCAGGAAATTATGAAATACTTAAGTTAGCAGTATTTATGCAAATGATAAACAAACTCTCTTAATATTTTTGCCTATCCCAAAGACAAGACATGGAGAAGGCTTTATAAATTATACAGTATTATTCTACATTGTCACTTGCATTTTGCCTGAAGTGGTGATTTTACATTCATCAATTGGGGAATTACTTGGATCTCATAAATTTTACTTCATTCTTTTTGTATTTGAGAAATGAGAACTTATTCAGAGAAATTTGTTATGAAAAAATTTCCAGTTTGGTGTTTCCTTTCAAATCTTTGTTGCAAAATGTCTTTTCCCATTTTAATACCGCTTTTTACCAATTCACTCATTCTGACTATGGCTTCTCATCTTTCTAAGATACTATACGAATTACTTTGCTGCTTTCCTTTTTCTTTGATTGATTAGAGTGCATTTACACATACCTCTCCATCTTTCTTCCTCCTACCCTTTTATGCATCCTGACATTCTCTATTTAGACACCTTTCATCCCCACCTAAACCAGCAAATGACTCAGTTGCCTATAGGTTTTGTCCATAGTGTTTCAGACCTTGTCCTTCATTTTTCCTTCCATTTAAATTATGCTCCCACTCTTATATACTCTGTTGTTAGGTTATAATATTTTTGTGTGAACTTACTACATATGTTCTTTTTAGCTTTTTCCCCATTTTTCCCCTTCTGGGATGATTGATTTCATTCATTGTTCCTTCAATGGATATATTTTTGCACTCTTCTTGAGTTAATATTGTTTCAGGTATTTACAAAGCAAGAAATCTGCTCGTATCTATTTTTACACAATGTTTACCCATTATTTTATGGAACGCTTCATAAATTTTTGTGTCATCCCTGTGCAGGGACCATACAAATCTTCTCTGTATCATTCCAATTATAGTATATGTGCTGCTGAAACAGCACTCTTTTTAAATTTTATTTTTTAAATTGAATACACATATTTCTCATTAATACTTGGGTTTGGTATTGCTGGGCATTTAAGTTTGACTTCTCACTTTAGCTCCTATTGTGTCATACGTTTCCATGATTTCAGGTGGTTAATAGTATTGTGCCTTTCAAATGTCTTTTCCTTTATGTTTGAAATTCTCATATTTCAGTTATCATAGGAACTTTTAAACTGAAGTATTGCAATATGGTGGTTTGGTGTTTGCTACTTTAGTTTTCTTTCTTCTGTCATTCCTTTTCCCCCTTCCTTCCTTTTTGTCTATCTTTTTTAGAAATGATTTGAGAATTACTTTAATTATTCATTTTTTGGTTCATGATGTTTAACTATATATTGCATACAATGTACCAAGCATTGCACTAAATTCTTTACAATTTTTTTTATTTGACCTTTGCAGAAGTCTGTGTGGTAGATGGTATTATTTTCCCCTTTCATAATCAAGGTAACTGAGGCAGAATGAGGTTAAATAACTTATCCAGTGTCTGAGTTTAGATTTAAACTCAGATCTTTCTGATATCAGGTCCAGGGCTTTATCAATTGTACTGTTTAGCTAGCTCTGTGAGACCTATGATCCTTAAGCCATCTCTACCTATATTGTCTATGAGACAACTATGTCTTGATTGTATATAGAGATCATGTATTCTTTTAACATTATTGATTTATATTTTTCAGATTATCCTCCTTTTCTGTGTATTTACATTCGCAGCCTGAAAGCCTATATTTTGGTTCTTTGAAGATTTGTCACTATGTCTTCAAAATATTTTTGTTTTTCCATTCTGCAAATTATTTTTGTGTACAGACTATATAGTCTGCCAATTCTTATTTCTATCTTAAACCATTCTAGAATATTGATGTATGGTTGTGTGCTTTCTTTTGAGTCAGTGAAGCACAAACTGAGAAGGACTGATGTTATTCAGCACTTTCCTATCTGAACCTCATTTATCTCTGAAATACAGTATAGTGTAGGAGCCATCATGTCTGAGTTGCAAGAGTTCTGAATTTTATATCAGAAACCTTGTGTCTGAACTAATTTCTAAGCTAAGAGAATAGCTGATAAAGTCTTCTTTACTGTTGGAATTCTTGCAAGAGCTAGCTATCAAAACCAAGGTTGTTAATAACAAATGGTTTTGTTTCATCACCATGCACATTTTTCTCATGCCCCTTGAAACCTGGCTTAGGTCTCACAACTTCATTGAAACTATTTTCTAAAAGCTCACTATTAGAATCAATTTAAAATTTGTTTTTTTAGTCCTAATTTTTAATACCCACTATGCCATCTTTTAAATGTGATGGTTCTTTTTGCTCTCCTATAACAATACTCATTAAAATGTTGGCTTATCTTTTCTCATCTTATCCTTTCCTCTTGAGAAAAAACATAGGCATTTTGTTGCCAAAGTTCACAACTGTTCTGTCCATCTCCTCCAAACTCTCTGGGAACTTGTCTTATTTACCATTTCTATCTTTTATTTTTCCCCCATCATCTATAAATAAACATATCAGTCAATCTTTCAGAAGGACCAGACTACAACACAACTACCATACTATAAATCTTCTCCATTCCACTGTCAAGTTACTGGAATATTCATCTCCACTTGCTTCTTTTACTTCTTTTGCTTTTCACTCCATTACAAAGAGACTTCTGACTCCACTACTCTATTGAGTAAAGTGTATAAGAATACAAGTCATTCTCCAATTGATAAATAGCCAAAGGATATGAACAGGCAATTCTCAGACAAAGTAATTAGAGTTTCTATAGTAGTTTTTTTTAAAGCTCAGAGATATGTGAATTAAAACAACCTTGAAATATCGATAATTCCATACATATTGGCTATTATTACAGAAAAGGAAAATGACAAAATTCAGAGGGGATTTGGGAAAATTGAGACACTAATCCATTGTTGGGGGGTTATAAACTGATTTGACCTTTCTGGAAGGCAATTTGTATCTATACCCAAAGAGCTATGAAACAGTATCTACCTCTTGACCCAGATATATCATTATTAAATTTTAACCCAAAGGGAAAAAAACAAAAAGGGGAAGGACCTACATGTACAGAAATAAAACATCTCTTTTGTGGAGGCAAAAAAATTGGAAAGTGAGATGATAAAATTGAAGAATGGCTAAGTAAGTAATAATATATGACTGTAATGTAATACTATTGTGCTATAAGAAATTATGGACAGGAGGAGCTCAGAAAAACCTGGAAGACTTATGCAACCTAACGAATAGTGAAATAAGCTGAACCAGGAGGATATTGTACACAGTGAAAGAAATACTGTACAATAAATAACTGAATAATTTATCTATTCTCAGCAATGCATTTATCCAAAACTATCCTGAAGGACTCATGATTTAAAAAATGTCATCTGCTTCCAGTGAAAGAAATGATGGAGTATGAATCTAGGCCAGTTATGGCAACCTTTTTAGAGGGGGCCAAAGGAAAGGAAATGCTCACCTGTCAGTCTGTTTCTAAGCCAACTCTTTCAAAGTTTCATTGTATTATATCCTACTCATTGTATTTGTCAGATTAGGAATAATGTCACAGGGCCAGATAGAACATTTCAGGGGGCTGCATCTGGCCCATGGGCTGTAGTTTGCCCATCACTGATCTAGACCAAGTAAACTTTTTGTGCTTTATTTATTTTTGGTGGTCAAGTTTCCTTCTAGAAAGCATCAATATGGAATAAAATTTTATACATGATTGCCCATTTAATATCTATATGAGATTGCTTACCATCTAGGTGGGGGAGGGTGGAAGGAGAAAATTTAAGACTCAAAATTCTTTATTAAAATATTGGAAACTGTTTTCATGTATAATTGGGGAAAAATTAAAATGAACAAATTACAATATCACCAATGTGCCAAGAACAATTGTCTTTATGTTTTAGAGCACTCATTTTATTTGGTACCCTCTTTTCCCTCAAGGGAAGTAAGAGGAATTACAGCTCATGTGGCCATACTAAGCAGTTATTGTGTGTGTATGTTAGGAAGATAGGGCCTGTTTTAATGAGGTGACTTAGCATAGCCTTCTTATTTCCTACCAGTTGCATTCATTGCTTTTGAAATTCCTCCAGCCTCTTCATCAGGTATTCTTTCTCCATGAAAATCCTCATAGGGAAATTTCACTATTCTTCAGAATTGTATTCACATCTTATCTGTACCCTCTTCCCCTATGTTTAGAGGACAGGGCCCCTGACTCCAGGGCCTTTATTTAACAAAAAAGACTCAGCATGACCTGTTCCTCCTTCCCCATCAGCTACACTGCTCTTGGACTTAGAATCTCACAACTGGTATCTTCACTTCTCCCCTAACTGACAAAGCATTCATTAAGCACCACCTATATAGACACTGAACTCTGTGCTGGGTTGTACTAAAATGCAAAAACATTATCTTAGACATCATGGAATTCACATTTTAATGAGGGTGACCAAATGCAAATAACAACATATAAATTATATGTGTAATATGATAAAGAGTAATACTTAAGGAAAAGAACTGATGGGTAGGCAGGAAAGTGACTAAAAAAGGCATCCTACAAAAGATGCAATTTGAGTTTAGTCCTTTTAGAATGAAGTGAACTTTGGAAGTAGAGGTGAGGAAAGAAAACATTTAAAGCAGGGGGAGACTCACACTGTTTGAAATTACAAAGAGTTGGGAGGTGAACTGTTGAATGAGATGAAAAGCAAGTAGACCATTATCTTGTAGTTAGATCATAGAGTGCATGGTTGGGAGTAAAGTATAAGAAAACCAGAATGGTAGGAAGGATCCAGTTTATGAAGGGATTTTAAAGCCAAAGAGAGGATTTTATATTTGATCTCTATTAATCTTCCTTAGGTTGAAATCTGACAGCCACTTCTCTGCTCAAAACCATTTAATAGTTTTCCATTACTCATAAGAATAAAGTTCACTTTTTTTAACCTGGCTTTTAGTCAATCACAAAGCATTTAGTAAGCTGCTATTCTTTGTAAATCACTATGCCAGGTCCTGAGGATACAAAGAAAAAACAATTCCCATCCTTAAGATTACATTCAAATGAAAGTAAGCAGATAGATAGATAGATAGATAGATAGATAGATAGATAGATAGATAGACATAAAATGGATATGAAGGAGATAAAATATTATTTTGTTGTAAAGGCATTAACAGATAGGAGGATTAAGAATGTTCTCATTTCAAAAGTGCAACTTGAACTAAATAGTAGAGGAAACTAAATATAGAGAAGTTTAAGGTGAGGAAGAAATACATGCCAAACACAGGGAGAAAGCCAGTACAAAAATACAGAGATGAGAAATCACAATGCCACATTTAGGAAATAGTAAGAAGACCAAGGTATTTGTCCAAATAGTGTATGATGGAAACTATTGTGTTGTAAGTCTTGAAAAGTGGGCTGTACATTCAAGTTTTGCAAAGCTTTAAATGCCCCAAAAGAGGAATTTATATTTGTTCTTACAGATAATAGCAAGACATTAGAGTTTATTGAGTCAGAGAATGACATAATCACTGAATTTGAGGAGTAATCACTTGGGTGACTGTATGAAAGCTATACAGGAATGGGATTCAAATTTGAGTTAGAGAGATGACTTAGTAGGCTATAGTGCCTATTAAGATTGGAGGCGATGAAGGCTATTCTATCTTTTCCATCTAATATTATACTTTATCTTGATATTCACTATGACCTAACTAACCTGTGTGTATGCATCACCATTACACCATGAATGTTTTCCCCTCAATTTACTTGCTCATGCTATTCTCTATTGCTGAAAAACCATTTTCTATTCTTCTGCCTCTTGAAACCTGTTCTTTAAATCACAGTTCAAATTATATCTTCTTACAAAATCACAATATCAAAGATTTGTAAAGGACTACAGACACCATATAATTAAACTATTACCTGACCAAGAATCCCTCCTACAACTGCAATGGGGAGATTTCTTTTTTGAAATCTTACACTGAGGAGAGAATGCACAAATCTCTGAGGAAGTCTCCCGATCATTGCAATGATAAAAGTTAACATAATTGAGTGAAAGTCAAGAAAAATGGCCTGCTCAATCCTGAATTTTAAGCCATGACCATATTAACTCAGAAAAGAGACCAGGTAAGGAAATTTGAACTCTTAGAATGGTTATTGTTCAGTTATTTCAGACATGCTAAGTCTTATGACCACATTTGGAATTTTCTTAACAAAATTGCTGGAGGGGGTTTGCTTTTTCCTTCTTCAGTTTTTTTTTCAGATATAAATATTTTATTTTTTTAGAAAACTTTTTCCATGGTTATATGATTCCTGTTTATACTTTCCCCTTCACACACCCCTTCAACAGTTCCCCCATATCCAATACACATTTCCACTGGTTTTAACCTGTGTGATCAGTCAAGACCTATTTACATATTACTGATAGTTGCATTGGTGTGGTCATTTAGTGTCTACATCCCCAACAATGTCCACATCAACTCATGTGTTCAAGCAGTGGTTTTTCTTCTGTGTTTCCACTCCTGCAGTTCTCCCTCTGAATGTGGGTAGTGTTCTTTCTCATAAGTCCTTCAGAGTTGTCCAAGGTCATTGCATTGCTGCTAGTACAGAAGTCTATTACATTTGGGTTTAGCATAGTGTATCAGTCTCTCTGTACAATATTCTTCTGGCTCTGTTCCTTTCAGTCTGCATCAATTCCTGCAGCTCTTTCTGGTTCACATGGAATTCCTTCAGTTTATTATTCCTTTGAGCACACTAGTATTCCATCACCAACATATGCCACAATTTGTTTAACCATTCGTAATTGAAGGGTATCTCTTAGTTTTCCAGTTTTTTTGCCACCACAAAAAGCTCGGCTATAAATATTTTAGTACAAGTCTGTTTATCTATGATCACTTTAGGGTACAAACCAAGCAATGCTATGGCTAAATTGAAGAGCAGGCAGTCTTTTAGAGCTCCTTGGGCATAGTTCCAAATTGCCATCCAGAATGGTTGGATCAGTTCACAATTCCACCAGCAGTGCATTAATGTCCCAATTTTGCCACATCCCCTCCAACATTCATTACTTTCCCCTTCTATCATTTTAGCCAACATGATAGGTGTGAGGTGTACCTCAGAGTTCTTTTGATTTGCATTTCTCTAATTATTAGAGATTTAGAACACTTTCTCATGTGCTTATTGATAGTTTTGATTTATTTATCAGAAAAGTGCCTATTCATGTCCCTTGCCCATTTATCAATTGGGGAATGGCTTGATTTTTTTATACAATTGATGTGGCTCCTTATATATTTGAGTAATTAGACCCCTGTCAGTGTTTTTTGTTATAAAGATGTTTTCCCAGTTTCTTGTTCACTTCTGATTTTGGTAGCATTGTTTTTGTTTGTACAAAAACTTTTTAATTTAATATAATCAAAATTATTTATTTTACATTTTGTAATTTTTTCTAACTCTTGCTTGGTTTTAAAATCTTCCCTTTCCCAAAGATCTCACAGGTATCCTATTCTATGTCCACCTAATTTTCTTATAGTTTCCTTCTTTATATTGAAGTCATTCATCCATTCTGAATTTATCTTGGTGTAGGGTGTGAGATATTCATCTAAACCTAATCTCTCCCAAATTGTTTTCCAATTTTCCCAGCAGTTTTTGTCAAATAGTGGATTTTTGTCCCAAAAGTTGGGCTTTTTGGGTTTATCATACACTGTCTTGCTGACATCACTTACCCCAAGTCTATTCCACTGATCCTCCCTTCTGTCTCTTAGCCAGTACCATATTGTTTTGATGACCCCTGCTTTATAGTATAGTTTAATATCTGGTACTGCTGGGCCACCTTCCTTCACTTTTTTTTTCATTATTTCCCTTGATATTCTTGATCTTTTGTTCTTTCAAATGAACATTGTTATAGTTTTTTCTAATTCAGTAAAAAAGATTTTTGGTAGTTTGATAGGTATGGCAGTAAATAGGTAAATTAATTTGAGTAGAATGGTCATTTTTATTATGTTAGCTCATCCTACCCATGAGCAATTGATGTTTTTCCAATTGTTTAGATCGAGTTTTAATTGTTTGGAAAGTGTTTTGTAGTTGTGTTCCTATAATTCCATTGTTTGTTTTGTTAGATAGATTCCTAAGTATTTTGTATTGTCTAAGATGATTTTAAATGGTATTTCTCTTTTTACCTCTTATGCTGTGATGTGTTGGAGATATATAGAAATGCTGATGATATATGTGCATTTATTTTGTATCATGCAATGTTGTTAAAGTTGTTGATTTTTTTCTATTAGCTTTTTAGTTGATTCTCTAGGATTTTTTAAATAGACCATCACATCGTCTGCAAAGAGTGATAGCTTAATCTCTTCATTGCATATTTTAATACCTTCAATTTCTTTTTCTCCTCTAATTGCTACTGCTAGTGTTTCTAGTACAATGTTATATATTAGAGGTGATAGGGGGCATCCTTGTTTCATGCGTGATCTTATTGGGAAGGCTTCTAATTTATCCCCATTGCATATGATGCTTGTCGATGATTTTAGACATATACTATTTATTATTTTTAGGAAAGGCCCTTCTATTCCTATGCTTTCTGGTGTTTTCAATAGGAATGGATATTGTATTTTGTCAAAGGCTTTTTCAGCATCTATTGAGATAATCATGTGGTTTTTGTTGTTTTGCTTGTTGATATGGTCAATTATGTGAATGGTTTTCCTCATGTTGAACCATCCTTGCATTCCTGGTATAAATCCCACCTGATTATAATGAATAACTCTTGTGATCACTTGCTGGAGTTTTTTTGCTATTATTCTGTTTAAGGGTTTTGTATCTATGTTCAATAAGGAGATTGGTCTGTTGTTTTCTTTCTGTTTTTGATCTGCCTGGCTTTGGGATTAGTACCATATTTGTATCATAAAAGGAATGTGGTAGAATTCCTTCATTGCTTATTATGTCAAATAGTGTGTATAGTATTGGAATTAGTTATTCTTTGAAGGTTACATAAAATTCACTTGTGAATCCATCTGGTCCTGGGAATTTTTCTTAGGGAGTTCCTTGATGGCTTGTTCAATTTCTTTTTATGATATGGGATTAAGTATTTTATTTTTTCTACTTTTAATTAGGCAATTCATATTTTAAATATTCATCCATTTCACCCAGATTGCTATATTTATTGCCATATAATAGCTCAAAATAATTTTTAAGGACTGCCTTGATTTCTTCTTCATTAGACATGACGTCTCCCTTTTCAACTTGATATTGATGATTTGTTTTTCTTCTTTCCTTTTTTTAATTATATTGACCAGATCTTTGTCAACTTTGTTTGTTTTTTCAAAGTAACAGCTTCTAGTCTTATTTATAAATTTAATAGTTCTTTTGCTTTCAATTTTATGAACATCTCCTTTAATTTTTATAATCTCTAATTTGGTCTTTAGCTGTGGATTTTTAATTTGTTCCCTTTCTAGTTTTTTTTTTAATTTTCATGGGCAATTCATCGATTTTTGCCCTCTCTAATTTGTTAATACATGCATTCAAGAATGTAAATTTGCCCATGAGTACTGCCTTAGGTGCATCCTACATAGTTAGGTAGGATGTCTCATCATTGCCCTTTTCTTCAATGAAATTATTATTTCTATGATTTCTTCTTTGACTAACTGGTTTTGGAGAATCATATTATTTAATTTCCAATTAGTTTTTGATTTGCCTGTCCATGTACATTTACTAATTATTAATTTATTGCATTATGATCTGAGGTTACATTTATTATTTATGCTCTTTTGCATTTGTTTGCAATGTTTCTATGTCCTATTACATATTCAGTCTTGTGAATGTACCATTTCCATCTGAAAAGAAGGTGTATTCCTTTTTGTCCCTATTTATTTTTATCTACATGTCTACTAAATGTAATTTTTCTAGGACTTTATTCACCTCTCTTATCTCTTTCTTACTTATTTTTTTGGTTTGATTTATCTAGATCTGAAAGAGGAATATTTAGATCTCCCAGTATTTTTATTTACTATTTTCTTCTTGAGCTCTGCCAGTTTTTCCTTAAGAAATATGGATGCTATACAATTTGGTGCATACATGTTGAGTACTATTATTTCCTCATTGTCTATTCTGCCTTTTATCAGGATGCAATTACCTTCCTTGTCCCTTTTAATCAGATCTATTTTTACTTTGCCTTTTTCAGAAATCATAATTATCATTCCTCCCTTCTTTTTCTCATTTGAAGCCCAAAAGATTTTGTTCCACACCTTGACCTTAAACGTTTGTATGTCCACCCACCTCATATGTGTTTCTTGTAGACAATGTATGGTAGGATATTGGTTTCTAATCCACTCTGGTATTTGCTTCTGTTTTATGGGTAAGTTCATCCCAATCGCATTCTGAGTTATAATTATCAGTTGTGTAGTCCCCAACATTTTGGTATCTTCTCCTAGTTTTGCCTCCTTCTTCTTCCTTATTTCCTTTTAAACCAGTGGTTTTTTTGGACTAGTCCCCCTTTTCCCCTCCCTTGATATACTTCCCTTTCCCTTATTATTCCCCTCTTTTTTATTTTTAAGGGCTAATGAATTCCCTTCCTCCTCTCTTCCCTTCTCTTTTTTGACCTCCCCACTTCCATGATCCCCTTGGTTGATCCCTTCTGACTTTCTCTGTAGGTTTAGATAGAATTCTATATCCCAAAGGATTTAGCTACTCTTCCTTCTCAGGGTTAATTCCACTGAGAGTAAGGTTTAAATTTCACCTCTTAATACTCTCTTTCTCTCCTTATTATAATTGTATTCATCCCCTCTCCTTCCCATGCTCTCTTTGTTTGGTATAGAATATCCTATTTTTCTCATTCATTCAAGTTTCTCTAGGTGCCATCTACTATTGACCTTTTTTTCCCTGCCCTGTCTCATCTTAGACCATTTAGAGCTTCAACCCCTCCTTATGAATAATTCTTCTAATTAGTATAATAGTGAATATAGTTTTTGAAAATTACAAATAACATTTTTCCACATAGGAATACAAATGATTTAATTTTATTAAGGCCACCCTTAGAGAGGCAAATTTAAAAATAAGAGTTTTCTTTCTTTCCCCTCTTGTTCTTATTTACCTTTTCATGTTTCTATAGGTTTTGTGGTTGGATATTGAACTTTCCATTTAGTCCTGGTCTTTTCTGTGCAAATACTTGGAAATCTTCTATCTTGTTGAATTTCTATACTTTCCCCTGGAAGTATATAGTCAGTTTTGATGGGTAGGTGATCCTTGGTTGTAGACCCAGTTCTCTTGACATTCTGAATATCATATTCCAAGCCTCGAGGTCTTTTAGTGTGGAGGCTGCTAGATCCTGTGTGATCCTGAGTGGTGCTCCTTGATATCTGGATTGTCTCTTTCTGGCTTCTTGTAATATTTTTTATTTTACTTGAAAGCTCTTTAATTTGGCTATTATATTCCTGAGAGTTGTCTTTGCAGGGTCTAGGGTAGATAGTGATCTATGGATCCTTTCAATGTCTATATTGCCCTCTTTTTGTAGAACTTCAGGACAGTTTTGCTGAATAATATTTTTTGTATGGAGTTCAAATTTCTATTAATTTCTGCTTTTTCAGGAAAACCAGTGATTCTTAAATTGTCTGTTCTAGACATTTTTTCTTGATCTGTCAATTTATCAGTGATATATTTCATGTTCCCTTCTATTTCATCAGTCTTTTGATTTTGCTTTATTTGTTCTTGCTATCTTGAGAGACAATTGGCTTCTACTTGCTCAGTTCTGGTCTTTAGAGTCTGGTTTTCTGTTATAATCTTATGATTTTCCTTTTTGGTTTGGTCTATCCTGTTTTCCAGCTGTTTAATTTTGGTTTCCAATTTCCTTACCTTTTCATTTGATATTTGGGCATCTTTTTCCAATTGTTAGTTTCTGTCTTCTAACCTGTTAATTTCCTTTTGAGCTATTTCCCACTTCTCTTACCAAATGTCTTCCATCTTTCTCATGATCTCAGATTTGAACTCTTCAAGAGTTTGTGACCAATTTTCATTTTTTGGGGAAGGTTTGGATGTGATTATTTGTTTGTTCTCCTCTGCTGTTTGCTCTGTTGTCTGGATTTTTTTCTGTGTAAAAGTTGTCGAATGTTAAAGATTTCTTCTTGCTTTTTCTCTTTTGAGGTTCTTGTGACTGGCTTGCCATTATTGTGAATATTTCTTTCTCAGTCAGAAATCTGGGTGAGGCAGATAGGCTCTCTGCCTATGGAGCTGTGCAGCAGTTTTCACCTGACTCAGAGAATCTTGCACCCTCTAAGCTTTATCCTTGAGGCCACAGTTATTCTGTATTCTCTAGGCTCCTGAGGACTCAAGTCTAGTTGTTCGCAGGGTCAAGCCTCCTGGTGGTCCCCTTGTTTGCTCCTTTAGTAGTCTCAGGGTGCTGCTTCCACAGTCATGCACCCCTCTGCACTGGGTTCCCACCCAAGTTCCATGCCTGTGCTCAGGGTCTGCATCCCTACCTGTGTCCTTTCCTGCACTCAAGGTCTGTGTTTTAAGTCTGGTTCTTTAGCCTCTTGGTGTCTTAAGTCTTGCTGCTCTCAGAAGCAGGCCCTGGGGAAGCCAGGTAGCTACCAAGAACTGTGTGCTGGCTTTGGCCCTATAGGCAGTTTGGGGGATGGAGGTTGCTCAGCTCTCATTTTAGTGAGAGCTATTTCACTCCTTTATAGCATTGAAATGCCCCAATTCCATGTACCTTCATTGCTGTGCCCTGTTGTGAGGTCCCTTTGTTCTTCTGGGTTTGTTTTTATGTCCTCTTGAGAAGTCCTATATGTATGGGTTAGGAGAGGTTAAGCAGTAGCTTTTTACTCTGTGGCTATCTTAACCTGGAAGCCTTCAGCTCTTTTAATAGATGAGAAAACTGAGGAAAACAAGGTTAAGTGACTTGCCCAGAGTCACAGAATTAGTAAGTGCCTGAACCTGAAACTCAGGTATTTCAAAATCCAGTGCCAGCACTCCCTCCTCTCTACCACCTAGCTGACTTTTGTGTTCTGGTATTACCAGGGTAAGGTAATGTAAAATCACTTTTTAAACTCTATTATAAACCTTTATTTCTCCTAGTTGCAAATTCATTAAGAAGAGCATTTTTTATATTGGCATTTAAAATGATATATTTAGTTTCAACATAAAGAATGTTCTATGTATCATTATGCAGACCACTTAACAAAATTCATGTTTAAGGAGGAAGTTACATAGCAATAATCATAACAAAAAATTTTATTTCAAACGAAATGACTGATTGACAAATATGGCAGCAGAGGAAAGTATGGCAAAATTGAGACACTAATGCATTGCTGGTGGAGATGTGAATTGATCCAACCATTCTAGAAGGCAATTTGGAATTATGCCCAAAGGGCTTTTAAAGAATGACTGCCCTGTTATCCAATCATACCACTGCTGGATTTGTACCCCAAGGAGATAATAGGGAAAAATATGTATCCAAAAATATTTATAGCCATGTTCTTTGTTGTGGAAAAAATTGGAAAATGAGGGTGTGTCCATCAATTGAGGAATAACTGAAAAAATTCTGGTATCTGATGGTGATGGAATACTATTGTGCTAAAAGGAATAATGGACTGGAACAATTCCAAGTGTCCCAGAAAGACCTCCAGGAATTCATGCAGAGTGAAATGAGCAGAACCAGGAGAACATTGTACACAGAGACTGATAAAAAACACTGTGGCACAATAGAAGGTAATGGACTTCTCTACTAGCAGCAATGCAATGATCTAGGACCATTCTGAGGAAGTTATGAGAAAGAATGCTATCCAAATCCAGAGAAAGAACTGTGGGAGTAGAAATGCATAAGAAAAACATATGATGTAGTACATGGTTCAATGGGGATGTGACTGGAAACGTTGACTTTAAATGATCACTCTATTGAAAATATTAATAATATGGAAATAGGATTTGAACAATGATACATGTATAACCCAGTGGAATTGCTTGTCATCTCTTGGAGGGGAGAGGGAACAGGGGAGGAATCATGAATCATGTAACCAAGGAAAAATATTCTAAATAAATTAATTGATCATAAGATAAAAAAGGAGTGACTTTCAAAAGACTTTGGCAATAGGGACCAGAGTGAATGAAAACTGGGAGTCATGAAATTCTGAGACCAAAGTGAAGTACCAGATAGCCCAAGGTGTAACCAAGAACAAAGTTAACATTCCATGAAAGATCTCTCTTTTGTTCTGAACTCCCTCAGTGCTTTGTACCTCATTTCTGGCTCTGTTCTCTTCTCCATACTCAATATAGCACATATTTAGGTAGTTCATGCTTCAGAGAAGGCCCAGATCACATGTTTGCCAAGGCTTCTTCTACCCCTGATAGACTATGTGTTGTTTATTCTATTTCTCCAAATATCAATTTCCCATATGAGATCCTAGGCATATAAAACCAGATGGAAATGCTAGTGGGGACACAAATCTTCATACTGTGGCCCTTTGTTTGCTCAGATTAGACACAAGGCCTCAGTTTATTGATTCCTCACTGAATAGTAAGATTACTCTGGTTTAATGATATCAACCTGGCTGGACACAAGAAAATCCTTTTACCTAAATCTAAAATTAGGGCTTTAAAAGTAAAATTAAATGGGGATGGAGCCAAAATGGTGGAGTAAACCAGAGAAGCTCTGAGATACCACAAGAATCCTTTCCCACTAATATTAAAATATTTTCACAAAAAGAATAAAGGAGTAAATGAACTAACAAGAGACAAAGTGAAGCAACTTTCAAAAAAAGAAAAACTCAAAACAAAGGCAGAGAATATCTGGGGCACTGGGGAAAGAAGGTTGTAGAATCAACAAGAGGCTATAGAAAGGAATGAAGAGCAAGCCAAGAGCAAGTCAGACACCCTCACCCCACATCTGCTGTCCCAGTTTTGGAACATAAGCCCAAGCATACATTTATATCCTGAGATCTTGTCTGAGAAAGTGGTGGTCCAAGCCAACCCCCAACCCTTGAAAAGTCAAATCTGTGGAATGTCAAGGCAGTCTAGGCTGAAGTGGTCTATATGTGTGGGCCCAAAGTGAAACTGTGAGTCACAGTCTGGGCTTGGGATGATGGCATAGTTCACAGTTTGAGGTGATTGATAGTACTAAGGGATGGGGCCTGGATCTTTTTCCCTAAAGATCAGGGCAGAGTTCCAGGAGAGGGTAATCAAGGGTGTGTACAATTAGAAAATGTACACAGTAAGACCAAAAACTTATACTTAATCCTGAGGTTACAATTGAAATAGTTTCTGATCTGATCAAGATCAAAGTAAGACAAAAAGCTTACTAACAAGCCTAAGGCAAGTCTTTGAGTATAAGTATCTCAAGGGTCAATTAAATCAGTAGGAGGAAGGGACTCAGAGCTTCTAGCCCTCAGACCATTACACCATTGTCCAAGAACTAAAACTGGTATAAATTCAGAAAATGAGCTGAGAATACCTCAAGGAAGGAATGAAGTTAAAGAAGATACCTAAACTCTCAGAAAACAGAGCTTACCTATAATTAGATAGGAAAAAATGAGCAAATTAAAAAAAAAAGCTCCTAACTCTTGAGACTTTTTATGGAAATAAAGAGCAAAGTACAAAAATAAAATGAAATGGCTATGAAATTTAGACTCAGGACTAGATGGATTTCCTTCAAGACAAGTTATTTTTTTGGTTTTTGTGTACCTGAATGAAAGCCTCATCTGTTCAGCACTTGCATGGAAAAAATTCACATGGTTATGTGAAAAGTGTTTCAGTTCTAAGGAGACAGTATGTGGAGAAGGAAAAAAGAACAGAATTTTAAAGTCATAAGGGATCTCAGAGATTATGTACCTCTCAAGAAAGAAGAAAGAAGTGGAGACGCAGAGAAATCTGGTATCTTGTTCAAGGTCACATAGGCCGTTCCAGTATGCTTAGGCAGAGAAAGGGCTTTATACAGGAAAATCCTAGAAAGTGTCCAAGAAAAAAGCAGGGAAGTCCTTAGTGAGTCAAAGTTGGGAGGAAGAGACTTGTTTCAGGAAATAATTTTGATATTCATGAAAAATGAATGAAATTGTCAATTCACTCTGTGATCAAGTTTAATTTCCTTTGATATTCTGAGAATATAAAAATGAAAATATTTTAATTACTCCTATTCTTTCAAATTTTTTTTCACAAAGGGTTTTGTCTAAATAAATTTGTCCTAAAACTTTTTGTCCTAGGACTAAAAGTACTAGCAAGTGAAACAAAAATAAAGGAAAGGTAAAATTGAATGCATAGATATCTCAGAACTCCTAGGAAAAACACCAATGAATATATGATCTGATTAACAAGTTAGCTTTAGAAGGTGATGATAACTAGACCAAGAAAGCCTATTGTCAGGGAGGCAACCTTTGTACAATAGTTTCTCTTTCTTTTTAATATAAATTTTAAATTTTGAATATTTTCCCATAGTACATATTTCATGTTCTTTTTCTAATCCCCAAGCACCCCCAAAACTGCCCCACCCTGTAAATAACACACAAATCCACTGGGTTTTACATGTATCATTGATCAAGACCTAATTCCACATTACTGATAATTGGACTAGAGTTACCGTTTAGTGTCTACATCCCCAATAATATCCCCATCAGCCCATGTGTTCAAACAGTTGTTTTTCCTCTGTGTTTCTACTCCCACAATTCTTCCTCCGAATGTGGCTAGTTTTCCTTCTCATAAGTCCCTCAGCATTGCTCTGGATCCTTGCATTGCTGCTAGTAGAGAAGTCTGTTATGTTTGATTGTACCACAGTATCAGTCTCTGTGTACAATGTTCTCCTGGATCTATTCCTTTCACTCTGCATCAATTCCTGGAGGTCATTCCAATTCACATGGAATTCCTCCAGTTCTTTATTCCTTTGTGCACAATAGTATTCCATCACCAGCAGATACCACAATTTGTTCAGCCATTCCACAATCAAAGGATATTCCATCATTTTACAATTTTTTGCCACCACAAAGAGCACAGATATTAATGTTTTTATACAAGCCTTTTTCCTTTATGATTTCCTTGGGGTATAAACCAAGCAGTGCTATGGCTGGATCAAAAGGAAGACAGTCATTTAAAGCCATTTGGGCATAGTTCCAAATTGCCATCCAGAATGGTTGGATCAGGTCATAACTCCACCAGCAATGCCTTAATGTCCCAATTTGGCCACATCCCCTCCAAGATTCATTACTCTCCTCTGCTATCATTTTAGCCAATCTGCTAGGTGTGAGGTGGTACCTCAGAGTTGTTTTGATTTGCATTTCTCTAATTATAAGAGATTTAGAACACTTTATCAAGTGTTTATTGATAGTTTTGATTTCTTTATCTGAAAATTGCCTATTCATGTCCCTTGCCTATTTATCAATTGGGAGATGACTTTATTTCTTGTACAATTGATTTAGCTCCTTATAAATTTTGAATAATTAGATTTTTGTCAGAGTTTTTTGTTATAAAGATTTTTTTCAATTTGTGATTCCCTTCTAATTTTCATTGCATTTTGTTTGTACAAAACCTTTTTAATTTAATGTGATCAAAAGTATTTATTTTACATTTTGTAATTTTTTCTAACTCTTGCTTTTTTAAATTTTTTTCTTTTATCAAAGATCTGACAAGTATACAATTTTGTGTTCACCTAATTTACTTATAATATCCTTCTTCATATTCAAGTCATTGACCCATTCTGAATTTATCTTGGAACAGGGTGTGAGATATTCATCTAAATCCAATCTCTCCTATACTGTTTTCCAATTTTCCCAACAGTTTTTGTCAAATAGTGGATTTTTATCCCAAAAATTGGGCTCTTTGGGTTTATCAAACACTGTCTTGCTGATGTCACTTACTCCAAATCTATTCCACTGATCCTCCCTTCTGTCTCTTAGCTTGTACCATATTGTTTCGATGATTTCAGCTTTATAGTATAGTTTAATATCTGATACTGCTAGGCCAGCTTCCTTCACGGTTTTTTCTCATTATAACCCTTGATATTCTTGATCTTTTGTTCTTCCAAATGAATTTTATTATATTTTTTTTCTAATTAAGTAAAAAAGTTTTTTGGTAATTTGGTAGGGATGACGCTAAATAAGTAAATTAATTTGAGTAGAATGGTCATTTTTATTAAGTTAGCTCATCCTACCCATGAGCAATCAATGTTTTTCCAAATGTTTAGATCTACTTTTAGTTATTTGGAAAGCGTTTCAGAGTTGTGTTCCTATAATTCCTGTGTTTGTTTTGGTAGATAGATTCCTAAGTATTTTATATTGTCTAGGTTGATTTTGAATGGTTTTTCTCTTTCTAACTCTTGCTGCTATGATGTGTTGGAAATATATAGAAATGCTGATGATTTATGTGCATTTATTTTGTATCCTGCAGCTTTACTAAAGTTGTTGATTATTTCCACTTGTGTTTTAGTTGATTCTCTAGGATTTTTCAAGTACGCCATCATATAATCTGCAAAGAGTGATAGCTTGGTTTCTTCATTGTGTATTTTAATACCTTCAATTTCTTTTTCTTCTCTAATTGCTACTGCTAGTGTTTCTAGTACAATATTATATATTAGAGGTGATAATGGGCATCCTTGTTTCACTCCTGATCTTATTGGGAATGATTCAAATTTGTCACCTTTGCAGATGATGCTTGTTAACGGTTTAAGATATAGTCTGTTTATTATTTTTAGGAAAGTTCCTTCTATTCCTATACTTTATAGTCTTTTCAGGAGAAACGGGTGTTGTATATTGTCAAAAGCTTTTTCAGCACCTATTGAGATCATCATGTGATTTTTGTTTGTTAGCTTGTTGATGTGGTCAATTATGTGGATGGTTTTCCTAATATTGAACCATCTTTGCATTGATCATAATGAATAACCCTTGTGATCACTTGCTGGAGTCTTTTTGCTTGTATTGTCTTTACGATTTTTGCATCTATGTTCATTAAAGTTATTGCTCTGTAGTTTTCTTTTGCTGTTTTTGGTCTACCTGCCTTTGGTATTAGTATGATATTAGTGACATAAAAGGAATTTGTAGAACATCTTCTTTGCTTATTATGTCAAATAATTTGTATAGTTTTGAGATTCATTGTTCTTTGAATGTTTGATTGAATTCACCTGTGAATCCATCTAGTCCTGGCAGTTTTTTTCTTAGGGAGTGCTTTGATGGTTTGTTCAATTTCTTTTGCTTCTATTTGCTTCTGTTTTATGGGACAGTTCATCTCATTGACATTTAGAGTCATGATTGTCATCTATTTATTCCCCAACATTTTGAAGTCATCTCCTAAATCTGTCTTTTCTTCTTTTGCTATTTCTTTCTAAACCAGTGGTTTACTTTAATCCGTCCCCCTAATTCCTACTCTTATTTTACTTCCCTTTCTGCCGCCTCCCTTTTTCCCTCTTGTCATATTTTGTAGAGTCAATTAGTTTCCATCCTCCCACTCTTTCCCTCTCTTTAAGTACTCCCTGCCCCACTCCCCCAGCCTTGGTTTTTCCCTTCTGCTTTTCACTGTAGAGTAAGGTAAAATACAGTGTATCTAGCTGTTCTTCCCCCTCAGAACTGATTCCTCTGAGAGTAAAATTTAAGTATTCCTACTAACACTCTCTTCCTCTCCTTCGTATAATAGTATTCTTCCCTTCCCCTCCCATATGCCTCTTTGTATGGTATAGATTATCCTTTTTTTTCTTATTCCTTTAAGTTTCTCTTGGTGTCATCTTCTATTCCCCTACCCCTTTTCTTTCTTTTTTCTTTTTTTTGTGTATCATATTATACCACTTACTACACCAACCTTTCCCTATGCATAGTTATTCTAATTACTTTAATAGTGAATACAATTTCTGAGATTTACAAATATCATTTTTTCGTATAGGAATATAAGTAATTTGATCTTATTGAGGCCCTTACAGAAGAACCATTAATGATTTTTTCTTTCCCCTCTCTTTCTTATTTACCTTTTCTTGTTTCTCTTGGTTTTTGTGGTTGGATATCAAACTTTCCATTTAGTCCTGGTCTTTTCTTTGAAATTACTTGGAAATCTATTTTGTTGAATGCCCATACTTTTCCTTGGAAGTATATAGTCAGTTTTGATGCGTAGGTGATCCTTGGTTGTAGATCCAGTTTTTTTGCCTTTCTGAATATCATATTCCAAGCCTTGCAGTCTTGTAGTGTGGAAGCTGCCAGATCCTGTGTAATCCTGACTGGTGTTCCTTGCTACCTGAATTGTCCCTTTCTGGCTTCTTGTAATATTTTCTCCTTCACTTGGAATCTTTTGAATTTGGCTATTACATTCCTGGGGGTTGTCTTTTGAGGATTTAGTGTAGAGGGTGTTCTATGGGCTCTTTCAATATCTATTTTACCTTCTTGTTCAAGGACATCAGCGATGTTGACTTGTATAATTTCTTGTAGTATGATATCTAGATTTCTAATTGTGTCTAATTTTCCGGAAGACTAATAATTCTCAAGTTGTCTCTTCTAGACCTGTTTTCTTGATCTGTAATCTCATTGAAATATTTCATGTTTTCTTCAATTTTGTCAGTCTTTTGACTTTGCTTTATTAATTCTTCCTGCCTTGTGAGATCATTGCCTTCTACTTGCCCAATTCTGGCCTTTAAAGATAGGTTTTTGGCTATAATCTTTTGATTTTCCTTTTCTGTCTGGTCTATCTGGCTCTACATGGCTTCCAGTTGGTCATTTTTGGTGTTAAATTTCCTTATCATTTCATTTGATTTCTGAAACTCAATTTCAAATTGCAAAATTCTGCCTTTTAAACTGATATTTTATTTTTGAACTATTTCCCACTTTTCTTGCCAAATCTCTTCCACTTTTTTCATTATCTTAGATTGGAACTCTTCAAGAGCATGTGACCAATTTTCATTTTTTGGAGGAGGGTTTGGATGTGCTTACATGTTTGTCCTCCTCTGCTGTCTTTTCTGTGGTCTGCATTTTTTTCTATGTAAAATTTATTTAGAGTTAGTGTATTTTTCTTGCTTCTTTTGTTGGTTGGTTTTTCTTGAGACTTGCTAGCCATTACTCTGCTGTTTCTTGCTTTCCTCAGACTCTATGTGTATATATGGAGATAGGGAGCAGTTTTTGCCCAAGAGTACTGTTTTTTTTTTTTATTTTAAACCCTTAACTTCTGTGTATTGACTTTTAGGTGGAAGAGTGGTAAGGGTAGGCAATGGGGGTCAAGTGACTTGCCCAGGGTCACACAGCTGGGTAGTGTCTGAGGCCGAATTTGAACCTAGGACCTCCTGTCTCTAGGCCTGGCTCTCAATCCACTGAGCTACCCAGCTGCCCCCCCAAGAATACTTTTTGTGTCTGCAGAGGTTTCTGTTGTATGCTGCTCCAGCCCCATTCTCCTCTCAGCACCTAAGGTGCACACTCTTTAGCCTCCTGGGTTTTCAGGTCTAGCTGCTCTCAGGGGTGGTCTTGATCTGCTGCCAAGAACTTAAATATTTTTCTACTTTAATTCTAGGGTGCTGGCTATGAATCCTGCCCCATAGGTGGGGGTGTGGGAGTGTTTGATCAGCTGGTGGTTTGGTGGGAGCTAATTTAACCCCGTATAGCATGGAAATGTCCAAATCCCACATACCTTTGATGTTGTGCCCTATTGTGGAGTCCCTTCACTCACCTGAACTTGGCCTTTTTGTTCTTTTGAGGTATTGTGCAGGTTGGTGTTAGGGAGGGTAAAAGTTCTGCAACTACTCTGCAGCCATCTTAACCCAGAAGTTAACAATACAGTTTCTCTAGGAAAAAGAAATCAGTATCATGCACAAATTGTGTGATTTCTTACCAGCAGTATAGTCCAAAGCAGAGAACAGTAGTCCTATATCTAATTAGAACTGGCTTATAACAACAAAATGTTATAACAAAATAGGTCTTGAGATAATTTGGTCTAGCCTATTCTTATGGACAAAAAAATGAGGGACAGAGTAGAGAAGTATAAATGCTCAAAGCACAGGATCTCATAGCTGGTAGATGGTAAAACCAGGATTATAAACCCAGTTTTCTAATTTCCGATACAGTGAAAAGTCTCTTCCTGTCAACCTTGGCATACCAGTGAATTCCTTGTTTTCTTTTTGGACACCCTCCAGGGATTTTCCTGTGTAGATCTTATTCTCTGGTTGAGCATTCCAGAAAGGCTAGGGCATCTGTCACTTATAGTCATGTGACCTTGAACAAGGTTTCAAACCTCTTTGGGCCTCCACTTCTTCCTCACCAATGAAAGGTTTGAGCTACATCATCTGTGATGTAGCTCAAACCTTCCTTCCTTCCTTCCTTCCTCCCTCCCTCCCTCCCTCCCTCCCTCTTTCTTTCTTTCTTTCTTTCTTTCTTTCTTTCTTTCTTTCTTTCTTTCTTTCTTTCTTTCTTTCTTTCTTTCTTTCTTCCTTCCTTCCTTCCTTCCTTCCTTCCTTCCTGTCTTTTTCATCATACTTGATAAGGTATCCCTTATTCAAGGGAGATTTTTCTGTCACAACATATATTCAGCTAATTAGCTAAAAACATTTCCTTAAAAATCCACTATTCATATTTAATAATGCAAGGCCCTGTGTAGAAACTAAAGAAAAAATATCTAACATTTCTGAACAATGAAATTTAGCTAATGTATAAAACAAAGCACATACATAGGAGAAATATTTATTAATTTATGGAAGGGAAACACAAAAACAAAGGCATATCCAGGACATGGAAGGTATAATTTGATTAGGGAAGGTTTTCTAACAGTTTTTTTTGCCTGTGTATCCTGAATACCTCTGGCAATTTTATGTAACTGTGGAGCCTATGCACCTCTTCTCAGAATTGTTTTTTTAAAAGCATAAAAAATACACAGCATCAAAAGTAAATTGATTATATTGATCTGAAATTTATTTTCTTAATTATAAAACAGTTTAAGAATCCATCATTTAAAGCATAATTTTATCATGTGAGATTAATTGGTACAATGGATCCTTTTATTTGCTTCAATTTTTAGTACATTTCATTAATTAAATATATAAAATCTAACCTACTAAAGTACAATTTTTGTGAGTAGTTTTTTCCCTAATAATGAATTAAATTTGTGATACGGAATCTTTAAAATGCTACGTGAGTCTTCTTGAAATTAAGGTTTTTAAGGAAGTTGTGTTTTTTTCCCTCTGATTATCAGTATTCTTTTTTGAACAGCAATCTGATCTGGTTTAAGAAAAGGTAGGCAAACCTGGATTACTGTGCCTTTGCAAAAAGGGAAAAGAGAGAAGTTAGGATACTTAGAATTATCATATCCATTGTGTTGGACGGACATGTTGCTATCATTAATTCTGGAGAGGTCCAGCATCAGGGAGAAGGAATTTTTGATGATGGGTAGACAAAACTCCAGGCATTTTCCTTTAATATTGTTTTAATTACATAACTGGGTATTCTTTGCCCAGGAGCCAGAAGTAGGGGCAAACTAGTGAACACAGCCAAGAAAGAAGTAAATCATAGCAAACAGACTGACTGGCAACTTCAGCATTGAATAGAATGGAGATAGGAAGAGAGATGAATTTTAAAAAAAACAAAGAAGTAATATGAAAGAAAAGTAATATCATTAAGATCCAACTAGGACTCCCAGCACTTTGCTTCGTCATTGAATTATGACTTTCTGATACCTCTCCCCCTCCAGTATTAGGAATTGGGAAGTTGTAATCAGTAACTCAACTGAGTTTCATTGAGTTGCTAGTATAATGCTTACCTACTGAAAAGAAGGGGAGAGTCTGGTTTGATCCAAATTCTGGGTGCATTTTCACTAGTTTCATTGATATGTTATTAAATCATTTCCTATATTTTCTTTAACACTTTTTATATGAACATGCCTTCATGAAATGCCCTCAAAATTAATTCCGTGGGATGGGAAAAAGATGAGGAATTAAGTTGGTCAAGAACAATGAGCCTAGAATCTGATTTCATGAATCCACACCAAATACGTAGAATATTAGGAAGAATGTAGGCCACCAACTACAAGGAGAAAATAAAGGAGTGAGTTATAGCAGCTGCTATAGAAGATGAGAAAAGTCACTAGAATTAGTTAACATTTCTGATTGTCCTCTTGGATGGCAGTTCTAAGTTGATCATTCGTTTTTTCTTCTACAATCAGCAGCAAATGCTCTCTAAATGAAAAGTTACCACTATATCACTAAAAAGTGAAGAAAAAAATATTTTGAAATGCCAAATGATTTTTCTTAATATTGAGAGGTAAGAGCTGCAGGGATGTTTTTGCAATTTTCTGTGATCTTTGGCCAAGGATGCAGTACCTTAGGATCTCAGTGTGACATTTTTCAACTTTGTCCTAGGATGTGCTTATTAAATATGTACTCTCCAGTCTTAAAAGATGGTGATCCCAAGTGCTTTAAGTTAGTGACATGATCTGCTTGATATTTCATAATGGTCACTTCTTCTATCAGTGACCACAAAAAGCTTCAGAGAGTTGGATCTAGAGAAAGAGGTAAATGGAAGTAGTCAAGAAATCTAATGGATTTCCAGTTGTGTCTGGGAGTTTCACTTATAATTCCTGTAAATAAAAAGTCATTAATTAATCTAATTCCTGATAACATATTTGCTTGAATTCCATGAATCAGTAATACCTAAAATCATGATGTTGGTCACAGAAGTTCATACTGGTCAAAAAGAAGGCAATCTGAAACATGTTACACATGACACTTGTGGTGAGGAACTAAATGTGAGAAATGTCATAGTCCTTATTGATAAATGAGACCAGACACTGTCCATCATGCTTCCCATTCTCAAACAACAATCAAAAAGCTACCTAAAAATTATTGAATATAAAACATTTTGTTTTAAAATTTTCAGTCGCTCCTGAACTGTTTTGCTTTCAAGAGTTTGTTGATGCATATAGAGATTGAAGAGGAGCTTCAGAGGAAAGGATTTATCTGAGGACCTAGGTCAGGGGATATCAGGAAAGTGTTGTGGAGCCTAAGGACTGAATCAGGTAAGGCTAAACCAAGACTGTTATATATCAAGGAATTTTCACAAGAGGAAACAATTTTGTTGAAAATAGTGAGTCAAGATAGTGACCCAAAAAGAATCAAATGGAAATGGTATGGCTAGCAATTTCTGGGAATGGAATGCTTTAAGAAAAAGGGATCTAGAATGTTGCATAAATGTGTTAAAATAAAATGAAAGAAATTAATGGATAAGAATCACATAGAAGATTAAATAAATCCTTTATGAAACAAATATTGTGCTGAAATCTAAACCAGAAAGAGTGAAAATAGAGAAATAAAATCATAGACCAATCTCATTAATGAATATGGATGCAAAAATGCCAAATAAAATATTAACTAAAATTACATAGTATTATATCACAAAGATTATACATAATAACCAAAGAGCATTTATGCCAGGAATGCAGGGATGGTTTAATATAAGGAATATATATATATATAATTTATTATATTAATAAGAACATATTAAAATCATATAATTATATTAGTAGATGCAAAAATGCCTTTGATAAAATATAATACTCATTCCTATTAAAAACATCGGAAACCTTAGATTTAAATACATTGTTTTTAATTTTAATGATACAAATCATCTACCTCAAACCATTAGCAAGTATTGTTTGTAGCAGGGGTAAGCTTTGAAGCCATCCCAATAAGAACAGGAGTGGAACAAGGATGCCCATTTTCACCAATATTATTTAACATGGTATTAGAAATGCTAGCAATAGTAATGACAGAAGAAAAATAAATCAAAGTAATCAGAATGGGCACAGAGGTAGTAAAACTTTCCCTGTTTAAAGATGATATGATGATATATGTTGAAAATCCTAGGGATTCAACTTAAATTTTAGTTGAAATTAACAAAAATGTTGGTAAAGTAGCAGAATATAAAATAAACTCACGTAAATCATCAGCTTTTTTCTATATTACTAATAAAAGTCTTGAAAGAATAAGTAGAAATATTCCCTTCAAAAATAACCACAGATAAGATAAAATACCTAGGAATATAGCTGTCATAACAAACCCAGGAACTAAACAAAGTCAGATCTAAGTAATTGGAGAGATATTAATTATTCATGAATGGACCAAACCAATATAATTTAAATGAGAATCCTACTTAAATTAGTCTCCCTATTCAATGCACATCTCAATCAAATGATAAAAAAATAATCTCATTGATCTAGAAATATAAAAAAAATTCATTTGGAATAATTAAGTATCAAGACGATCAAAAGAATTAATGAAAATAATATAAAAGAAGAAGGTCTACCGGACTACTTTTAAAAGCAATAAATATCAAAACTATCTGGTACTAATTAAGAAGTATAGGTGATTCAGTGGAACAAAATAGACATTCAACATATAGTAGTATAAATATAATAACCTTGACAAATTTTAAAACCAGGCTATTAGGATAATAAATCATTATTTAGTATATATTACTGGGACAACTAGATGATAGTTTGGCAGAAACTAGGTATAAACTAATATTTCATACCATCCACTAAGATAAAATCAAAATGGAAACATGACCTAGATATAAAAGGAGATATCATAAGCAAATTAGAAGAAGGAACTTATTATCTTTCAGATTTATGAGTAAACAAAAGCTAGAAGCAATGTGGGACATAAATTGGATGATTTTGAGTTTATGAAAATGAAAAGTTTTTTGTACAAATAAAACAAATGTTGCTAAGATTAGAAGGAAAGTAGAAATTAGGGGGGTTTATAGATTCTCTCAGATAGAAGTATCATATCTAAAATATATTGAGAACTTTATCACCCCTCAATTGATAAATGCACAAGAAATAGAAACAGTTTTTGGATGAAAAAATTAAAGCTGTATGTAGATATATAAAAATGTGCTAAATCACTCCTGATTAGATATATGTAAGCTAAAACAATACTGAGGCATCATATCAGATAGGCTAAGAAAAGGGCAAAATGAAAAATGTCAGATGTAGAAAAATAGGAACACTACTACACTGTGGTATATATGTGGACTGATCTAACCATTTTTAAAATGTTTTTTCCTAAGTACATTTAATAATAATTTTACACACACGTTATGTGAAATGATAACCTCCAAATTATCTCTCTCCCTTCCCTCCCTCTTTCTAGAGATGGTAAATAATTTGATCTGGATTATACATGTATTATCATGAAAAACAAATTTCCATACTGGCCACTGTTATAAGAGAGTACTCATATAAAATCAAAACCCAAAATACAAATGCAAATAAACTAAATTGAGAATAGTAGGCCTTCATCAGTATTCTAAATCCAGCAGTTCTCTGGGGGGGGGGAGCAGTGTAGATAGAATTTTTGCATAAGTCCTTCAAATTGTCCTGGATCTTTGTATTGCTGAGATTAGCTAAATCTTTCACAATTGATCAGCATACAATATTTCTGTTATTGTGTACAATATTCTCCTGGTTCTCCTTATTTCACTCTAAATCAGTTCAAGTAGGTCTTTCTAGCTTTTTTCTGAAATTGCCATGTTCATTGTTTCTTATATCAAAATAGTCCTCTATCAACATCATATATCACAATTTGTTCAGTCATATGCCAACTGATGGACATGCACTTAATTTCCAGTTCCTTGTCAACATAAAAAGGACTGCTATAAATATATCTTTTACAAGTAGGTCTTTCCACCTTTGTTGATCACTTTGGGTTACAGATCTAGTAGTGATATTGCTGGGTCAAAGGATATGCATAGTTTTATAGCCTTTGGGCATAGTCCCAAATAGCCCTCCATAATGGTTGGATCAGTTCACAACTATAACAACAATGTGTTAGTGCCCCAGTTTTTGCCACATCCCCTCCAACATTTATCACTTTCCTTTAATGTCATATTGACCTATCTGATATATATGAGTTGATAGCTCAGAGATTCAGCCATTTTGGAGAGCAGTTTGGAATTATGCCAATAGATTTATAAAATTGTGTATACCTTAGACCAGGCTATATTATTTCCTAAGGAAATCAGGACAAAAAGAAAAGAATTTATATATTCCAAAATACTTATTGCAGTTTCTTTTGTGGTGGCAAAGAACTGCAATTCAAGGGGATTTCCATTATTGGGGAATGGCTAAGTAATCTGGAGTATATGATTGTGTTGGAAAACCACTGGGCCTTAAGAAAAATGATCAGTTTAATAAAAAAAAAACTTGGTAAGAACTATATGAGAAAATGAACAGTGAAACAAATCAAACCAAGAAAACATTATATACAGATTTAGATTTAATATTGGAAGAAAAACTTGTGAATATTCACCTCCAGAGAATGAACTGAAAAATGAAACCATGAAAGACATAATCCACAAATATATATCTATTTGCAAAATCATATATTTTATGGGTCATGGAGGGGAGAGGGAAGCAGAAAAAGCTGGAATTTCATTTTATTAATAATAAAATAAATTTAAAAAATAATAATCTCATAGGAGAGGGCCTGGATGGAATGTAATTGGCATCACTTCATTGAGTGTTCATACTGGCAAGATCACAGGTTTCTTGAATCCTTGATGAATATATTTTTTTAAAAAAGAATGTTCTACAATGAGTCACATGATCTGCAAAGAAAGTTGTCATACGAGTAATGCATTAACATAAGCTTTGGAAGCCAAAAGCTTCAAAAATAATAAAAAAATTCCCAATATAAAAATGTTAATATTTAGTTGAGTTTGAAGAAAATCAAGCAACTTACCAAGACTTTGAACTGTACTGATTAAAAATCACAAGCATAATAACACAGGTGTTCATCAGTATGCAAAGGAAGGCTGGTATCATAGGATTTTCTTGATGAACCTATACTTCTGAGGTACTACTTTGCTTGAAAAGGCCTAACACTACCTTCATTTAACATTTATGTCAGTTCCTTCAGGGATTGCATCAGAGTCCTTATTAATTTACAGAGAAAGAAACAAAGTTAAATGTGACACTTCTTGTAAGCAAAGGAAAATAGGCATAGTCCTTCACCTAGTTTTCCAACAGAAAGAAAAGTAAGTTCTGAATAATAGCCATCCCACTTTCATGTACATTTCACTTTAAGTCTGCCAGAGACATTTCATAGCTAATTGAGACTGTGCTAGTAATACAATATGAATCATTTACAAGTTTCTGCTTTTCTCCAGGTCTATGTAATCAGCTTCCAGATTCTACAATTGCATTTGTAAATCCACATATATTGTCCAATAAAAAAATAGTTATTGACTGTCTGATAACTAACACCAGCCCTGAATGTAGTAACAAGAAAGAAAAGACAATGAATTCTTTAATGTATCTATATCTATATATTTTCCTGCAATCAGATTATTTTCAATTCTCTGTGAATCTGAAAGCATGATAATAGCCACAACAAATGAGTTTGTGTCCTTGTAGAAACAAGACAAATAAGAACTTTATATATACTTCAACACTTCCTCCCCCATCTAAAACTGTGATTTCATCAGGATAGAAATATCCCCAATAAGGAAGGATGCTCTGTGCCAAGCCTTCCTTTATCAGTGAAAGTTTCATTCCCTCTAGAATTTAGCAAATGGTCTTATCCTGTAGCTATGAGCTGAAAAATTCTGCCTTCTCCAACCTACTTAGTGATATTTCTCTGAATTTAGATATGCCCATCCATAGACAATATATTCCAGTCTGATTTGGTTAAAACCCTGCCACAGTCACAGGCTTCTCTGTCTATAATATTTGAAAGCCTAGGGTTAGTTCTACCTGCTTATGTGAGGAAATAAAGTATGAAAAATCGAGCTCATAGTTATATAGCTCTAATTCTCATTCTAAAGTACGACTCCTACTCTTCATCATTCCCTCAGTTCCACCACCTGTCAACTCTACTTTAAAAGTATCTAATTCCAAAGCATTTTATGAAGTCATTCATTATTAAATTAATTGAAATTTTAATTCTCTCCATTCCCTGTTTTCCTCCTTTGTACTAAATAATAGTTTTGATTTCTCTTTGATTCCTTTTTTTCTTTGAACTTTTATGATGTGATCATCTTTATGAAGAGAATTATAGAAGTCTTGCATTTTTCCATCTAGAATTGTGGATGTTATGTTCTTTCCCCAACATCTAACCTTCCCCTTCTTTTTCATCTGGTTATCTCTAATATTAATTTCTGCAATGGGGAAAGGCACCTTAGATACAATAACCACCTCCTTGTTCTCTTCTCTTCTACCACTGAAGGCTGTTCTAATGACCTGCATTATTCTCACTAGAGTAACTGCATTATCAACTGGCTATTATTGGACTAAGTTGGAGGATATAAAATAAATATGCAAAAATCATCAATATTTCTGTAGAACAGCAGTAAAACTCAATAGAAAGAGATTGAAAGTAAAATTCCATTTAAAATAAGTATTGATAATATAAAATCCTTGTGTGTCCACTCAATAAAATCAAAATAAGAACTCTATAAAAACTACAACTGGGGAGGTTTCTGGGAAGAAGGCAACTTAGACAGAGAGAATCTTAAAACCTCTGCACCCTTACACACCAACATAGAAAACAATGCAATTTGAGAAGAAAGAGGACCAAATCAAATAACGGGACAGAGCAGGGGAACCCTACTGCAGCATAACTAAAGAGGTTAGCCAAGAAAAAGGCTTCAATTCTCAAACTATCACGTCTGAGGGCATAGAAGGGGAATCCCAGGACACCTCCCCCATGTGCTGTGCAGAGTCTCCAGTGGCCTGGGAAATCTCAGTACAGGTGGTCACACTGTTCGGGAGAGAGGGACTTGCTGGCACTGGACTCAGGGAGTTAAAAAACAGGCACTGGAGAGGTGACTGGAGGAGAAAACCAGAGAAACACAGCAAAAATTCCCAGAAGATGGTGGCTTAGAGAGAGCCAAACTGAAGATCACAGACAGCTTGGCTTCTCCATACCCAGATACAGAATACAGGGCTTCACAAGGAAAGAAAACCAGATAAAACACAGCAGACAGTGCAGGGGGACCACACTGCTGGAGAGTTTAGTTCAGCAAAAAGGCTCCTTCTTGTACCCCCACATTTTTTTGTATGTTTGTTTTTCCCTCCCCTTGAGGCTTTAGCCTCAGGGCAGATAAAGCAGTAAGATTAATCCAATTAATAGAGGATTAATCCCAACAATTGGACAGACAAGAAGTTCTCAGAGGGCAGAGAAAGTAACTAAAAACTTCCATTGCCAGCTGAGGGAAGATCTTTCATCAAAAATCATTAAATACATCTCCTCAAACTAGCAGAACAAGGAAGGGAAAAAACATGAGTAAGCAAGAGAAAAAGAGAAAAGAAATGACAATTGACAGCTTCTTTCAAGGACTTTAAAAGAGAGCAAATGAAACAGAAATAGAAAAAGAGGAAATAGTTCTAGAGAAAGAGACACAGGCTTTGGAAGATCTCAAAATTCAATTAGCTCAAGAATTTAAAATTAAATTAACTCAAGAACTTCGGGAACTCAAAAAGTGATGAAGAGAGTCTGAAGACAATTTGAAAAAGGAAATACATGAACTAAAACAAGAAAATAAAGTCTTAAAAGCCAGAATTGGCCAGCTGGAAAATGAAACAAAGAAGGCAAAAGATGATCTACAAAGAAAATCAGACCAGAAAGAGAAGGATGACCAAAAAGCCAGGGATGAAATTCAGTCTTTAAATAACAGAACTCAGTAACAAAAAGGAAATGATTTCACAAGGCAGCAAGAATATATTAAACAAAATATTAATAAATGAAACATTTGAGGAGAATATGAAACACCTCATTGATTCAACAAAAGATCTGGAGAACAGAGCTAGAAGCCATAACTTAAGAATTATTGGTTTACCAGAACATCATGATAAAAGAAAAAGTTTAGATAGGATTTTACTTGAAATTATCAGAGAAAATTGCCCAGAAATTCTTGAACAAGAGGGAAAAGTGGAAATTGACAGAATCCACAGATCACCTCCTACATTTAATCCACAACTGACAACTTCCAGGAATATTATAGCCAAATTCAAAAACTACCAGATGATGGAAAACAATATTACAAGCTGCTAAAAAGAAGTCATTCAGATATCAGGGAACCACAGTTAGGATAACACAGAATCTGGCTGCATCTACATTGAAGGACCAGAAGGCATGGAACACAATATTCCAGAAAGCAAGAGAACTGGGTGCACAAGCAAGAATCAAATACCCAGGAAGATTAACCATATTATTGCAGGGGAAAGTATGGTCATTCAATAAAATTGAGGACTTCCAAATATTCATCAAGAAAACACCAGACTTAAACGGAGAGTTTACTGCCCAAACCCAGAACTCAAGAGAATCAACATAAGGTAATTAAGAGAATGGGGGAAGGAGAAAAAATTCTTTTCTTTAAGGGACACAACAAGTTCAATCAATTTATATCCCAAGAAGAAAAGAAGGTATTGGCAAATATTAAAAATTATTATTACCAACAGGGTAACTAGAAGATTACATAGATGGAACAGGGGCAAACTGTATAGGATGAAATGTCAAGCAATATATAAATATATGTATGTATGTATATATGTATGTATGTAGGTATAAATATGTACAAAATGGGGTGGGGGGAAGAAGATAATAAGAAAAATAGG